>NW_027110638.1:361475-373138 GCF_000696795.3 Halyomorpha halys | reverse complement strand
TCAATTGGGTGTAAATAAATTGTTTCAAATCTTGTAAATAACTTTAGTGTGACTCATTTTAGCATTCATAGGAACATTATATGTCTAGGTAATTAAATTAATAAGGATAATATTAAAATATTAAAACGAAATTTAAATTTAACAAATGCATTTTTATCATCTACCATATTGTTTATCGATATTAACATTTATTTTAAATTTAGTTATCTTCATTTTGTTCCTTTTTACGATAGAATTATTTTAAATCGAAGGTAATAATCAACACATCCAATACACCAAGGTACACTACGTTTGGGTCTCAGGAACACACAAATGTGTGGATATCGGCTATTAATTATTTCTTAGTTTACCTACCATTTCTAGGTATTTGGAAAAGTGGCTACTGGCTTAGGAATATAGTTAAAATTGATAATACCCCATTATGCTAATACTCCAAAATGATAATTCCTCAACATAAACTGATAATACCCCAACACAAATTGATAGTACCCCAACATGATAATACCTCAACACAAATTTTATTAGAAACAGACAAACATGGGACTAAATTCGTTCCTTCATGTCAAAAACCTAAAATTTTAGCGACAATTTTCTGAGGCCATGATTTTTTTCATTTTCTTTCATGAATACACAAAGCTTCCTTTCTTTAGTTGGGAGGAAGCAAACTAAAAGACTCGAAAAGAAATCTCGATTAATTATGAAATGTTTTGAAAAATATGAGACTTTCTTATTGGGGCTGTAACTTACTCAATGTCGGTGTCGACAAGATGTTGGTCTGGCATCGGTGGGATGGTGTAGGGGTCATGTTTCTTCAGTAAGGATCTCACGTACTCCAGTGCTTCCGTAATAAGGTCATCCAGGCTGTTGCCAAGGAGAGGGACATCTAAAACATTTCTTATATCATTAATACTAGACCAATAAATATAATTATATAAATATATGGAATCATATGTCATTAATGAATAAAGATAACTCTATTCTATTTGGGTAACCTCGGACTGCTCTGATTTTATACCAGTACTAGAAATGATGATATACTTGAGAAGGATAGAGAGTATGAATAGCCTATGAAAAGAGAGTTGATGGAAGAAGGTGAAGAGGAAGGCCAAGAAGCACTTAGGATGGTTTAGTCGGGGAGAGGAGAGGAAGAGACCTGTGGATTGGAAAGTGCAAATGTTAACTTGATAAGTTAAACATATTTTTTAGCCTCCTATCATTTCTAAATATTTTTTATTCACGAAGAGCAATTTTATGTTTTTACTTTCATTTATCTATAAATGAAACTTAGGGAAAGTAATGCGATGTGAACAATTTTGAATTCGAGTTTTCGATGGAAATTCATGTTTTTCGATCCTCTTTTTTTTATTTAATGTAATTAATTAAATTAGAAGGTTCCGTGGCCATCTTCTTTTCAGACGGCTCGGAGGATTATCAGGGATTGTTAAGGATGAAAGATTAAGAATTAATGGGTTAGGATGGTTATGGAGTTTGGAATAAAAAGACGCATATCTGTTTTGGGCCAATTCTGCAACGAATGGGATGTTAAGGTCTTTGTGGATGAGTTTATTTGTAACGTAATAAGGAGCATCAAAGATTTTGGATTATAAGGATTGGATGCGGGAGGAATTTGATGGTTTGGTGGAGCCCCAGAGCTCAGTTTCATATGTCCAAATTGGTCTGATTATCGTAGTGTATACTAATTTTTTGTAGTGAATTGTTTACAGCGTTTGTCAAGTAAGTGTTGTAGCAATCGGAATCTACGAGCAGTTTCTTGTCGTTTCAGTCTTGTGTGTGGATTCCAAGTAAGTCTCTTGTCAAGTTGAAGTCCTAAGTATCGAATCTGTTCAATAGGCGTTAGTGGAGTATTTAGAATTTTCGAACCTCTGAATCAAAATAACCTAGTATCCCAAAATGGTCTGTGTGTCTGTGAACACCCTACCTCAAAAATGAGAAGTATTACGAAACTGAAATTACATATTTTAGATGAGTATAAACTCAGAATGAGCCAGCAAATTATTCGCTGAAATGGATCTACCCGAAGTGCCACTATATAGAATCGATTTTTAACATGATGTCGAAAACGACTAACGATTTTGATCAATGATGCCATGCTAAAGTACAATTAAATGCTCTCTAATATCAGCAAGGCCTGGTCCTCATCGAAATAGTCGGTGTTTAAATAAAATATCCTTGGTTTTTATTTGTTCGGATCAGCCAAAGTTAATTGTATTGAAGGTGGGTGTATCGTCTGGGATGCGGCAGCAACTTTTCCATGAAACTGACTGGCAGTTAATAAAATATATATTTTTTTATATTTTCTAATAGCGATCCAAACAATTTTGATTTAATTCGGAATATCAATGCAAAATAAAGTGATGACTAATGGATGCTATGTATCCTCAATGCAATACTAGGACATAGCTTTAGTGCTGAATTCAAAAGAAAACTTTCACTAAGTACCTTATTTTGGTTTATACCAAATAATCTCATATTATAGTATAAAGTATTATAAAAGTATGAACTATTAAGGAATTTGATATTTAATAAAGTAGAGGGTGGTTTTCACGTAACTGCCTCAAAGCGCCCAATCTTAACGATATTACACAATTTTGTGACCATATTGTTAAATTTTAGGCTGAAACAAAGTAGATAGTCGCTTTTAACACTCCATGAAACCCATAATACACATTTTCCTGCCAACAGAAAAATAAAAGTAAATTTCGATTAAAATGTTTTAGTACCTTTAAATCTGTCTATTTGAAAAAAATATATACCGTTGTTAATAGTAATAAACAATGAGTAAGTATAATATACGACAGAAGAATATTTAATAATCATTGTTTTTTCCATTGTAAGTATAACAATAGTCAGATTTTACATTCACTTACCTATATATTTATTTTCCCCTGTGGGGTCGATTTATTACATAGAACCGTATATTAATTATGAATTAACTATATTATGAAATATCTATTTGACAGTTTGCCCAATTCCTTTGTTACTGTTATTATTTATTTATTGATATTTACATTAAAATATATTTAGTTAATTTGAAGTTAGATTATAACGGTATGGTACAGGCTTGTAGAGAAACTACCATTGGTAGCACTATAATAACATTTCAACATTAGAAGGTTTCGAAGCCGTCTTCTTTTCAGTCACCTCGGAGAATTATCGAACCAGATTTCTTAGGAGGATGAGGAGAACATAAGAACATAGGAACGTGGGAACATACGGACATTGTGGAAGACAATAACATTAAGGAATCTTACCTCCAATGACATAGGCCGAAGATGCGGCAACCAACAGGAATAAGCCAAAAACTGCCTTCATCTCGATAATGTCACTTTCAGCCATTAAACCCTTTATATATATCCTTATCATAATTTCTACTTCAAATTATCTATTAGAATTTCAATAGGTTTAACAATTAAGAGATAGTTTTTTTTTTGTTAGATAACGTTTATGATTCATATTAATTGACTTAAATGTGATCTTATTTTGAGGTCAATAAGATTCTATGACATTTCTTATATATTGAAAAAATCATACTTACAGTTTAATTTCATGAATTCAAATACATACCTTTTTCTATAGAAAAAATATAAATTATCACTATAACATGATAACAACTTATTATACATTATGAAATCGAAGAAAAAGTTAAAACTCCCAAGTATTATTTTTTTATTCAGTTATATTTACTGGAACTAGTTTCTAACTTAAAAAAAAAGATTTAAACAAATTAATAAATGGGATCTTTTGTTAATGGTAAGAACCTACTTACTCATTATCTTGTAAAATTTCAAAGTCCAGTTTCCGACGGAAGTACACATTTTGTATGTATGGAGTCCAAATAAGCTACTATCACTGAGTGATCTGTGTGTTTGTGAACAGCTATCATCCCACCGGAGGTGCCACTTTAGAACATCGATTTTTCAAGTTTTCGATTTTTCGAAATCGCAATGTCGATGTATAATTAAATGGTCTTAATATCCACTAAATCTTAACGCCATTCAAATGGGCTTAAATAACGAATGTTTAAAAAAAATTTCTCTACAGTATCTTTAATTTTGTTTATTTAAAAAAAAAAATTAACAGTTCTTATTTTTAGTAACAAAAGAGCAATGTTAGCAATGATGAACAATCGATAAATACAAAATATTAATTAATTTTATGAATAAATGAAGGAGAGAAAAAAAAATGAAATATTCAATTCTAACTGGAAAACCGCGACCAAGTGTTCCTTACCAGTTGCATTACGGCTTCATTGCTTGTTATAAAAACAAAATATATACTGATTATTTCCATCTCGAGAATCTCTAAAATTCGAATTTTTAAAACAATAAAAAAAAATTTTGTCCATTATTTTTTTTTTTTGTAATTTAACAAGAATAGCGTTGTTAATTCAAACAAGGAAATAGATTTATTTTCAATTTATATTCCAGTAAGTCCTATTTATTTTATTAAATATTCTAAAATATTGTAATCAATTTTTTTTTTTTTAAAGATAATTCAAGATGTAGATAACATAACTACATTAGAAATATATCCTCCAAATTGGTTGTAGTTGGAGGCTTTCACTGTTTCATATCTAATCTTGTGTGCAATTATCCATCTTGCCTTCGTTTGGATTTTGAACCCAATTTTAATTAGATCCATTTCAAGAGTTAATTAAAAATCAATTAAGGTTAGAAAGGGAAAAAAAACTATCAGATAAATAAGTGCTTTGTATGAACAGTTCTACATTTTTAAAAATTTTTGGAATCTTTTTATCATTCCTCACAAACATTATAAAAAAGTTAGTCGTTCTACCGTAAATCGATCGGATAGCAACAGGAGTACGAAACTTATACTTAAGGTGTGTTTACACATTTGCCAATCTTGCCAATTCCTACACGCACAAGTATCTGGATTGGCTGGTACCGACTTACCTAAATTTATAGCCTCTCCCATTCTGCTGTCGGTTTTTGTGCACATATCAAATGAAGCATTGGCAATGTAAGTGATGTATTTTCAGATTCGTGCTTAGTAATGTTCAAGAGTTGTCGACAGGTCATTTAACTTTCCGTGATAAAAGAATTTTCCAAACCTAAAAGAGCAATATTTAACCCAAGTTGTTGTTGGCTGGGGCTTTAGGGCGTAAAACCCTGAGGGCATCAACGCCCATGGCTACAACCCTAGTTTAAGCTTGTATATTTTAAAATATTACTCATTCAATGTAATTTTTGTCTATCAACGTTCAATATTTTTTATCTAATCAACAAGTATCTGATATAATTACTGCTAACGACTGTTGAATTTCAGTGTTAAGCAAGAGAATTTATTTAAATTTCATGAATTCTATAAATTATAGTAGAAATTATCAATTTGTCGATTAATATTTTCTTTGCCGATATTTATTTTACAAGAGCCCAAGAGGAGAAAAAAGTCATTTATTTCACCCCAATTTTTGATTACTTTTATGAAAGGAAAAGGAATAATAACATGTCAAACTTAACGAGTGAATAAAAATGGCGGCTGTTTGAATACATTAAAAAAATTCTATATATGTATAAATAATTGACCGTAAAGATATTAATATAAGAAGATGGTCAGGGTTGCGGTCAAAAATAAAAAAGAACAAATAGTTTAAACTATCTTTATGTCCGACGTTTCGCCCCACTTTGTAGGGCTTCTTTAGGGCTAACAAGATACAAAAAAAAAAGAAACTGAGAATATTACAACAATAAAATAAAATAATTATAAATTACGTTACTAGCTTTAATTTGATTGCTAATAGACGTCTCTCCGTCTTATGTCCTCAGTTTTAGTATTCCCAAAATTAATTCACTAATTGCCTGATTTTTCATTGTGAAATATTGCTTTTTAAAAAGCTATTTATTGGGAACTTTTGAACTTAAACAGCTCTACTAGGTCTCATATTTTCATAATACTCTACTGTAAATGATGTTCTATTAGATTTTTTAGTGTTGTGGGTAGTTTCAAATAGAGCTCCAAATGAAAAATTATTTTTTTAACATTCAGGGTAGTATCCTTGGTCCTATCCTTTATACAGTTTTCACAGCTTACATCCCAACCCATCCTAACACTATCCTCACCACGTATGCCGATGACACATGTCTATTGTCAGTGAACAATGATCCTTATACAGTATCCCAAACCCTCCAATCCCACATCCCTTGAAGAATGGTGCCAAAATTAATGGATTTAAATTAATTTCAATAAATCCCCTCAAATCGTATTTACCCTTCGTCGTAAACTCAAAACCTCTTGCCCCACAGTACCCTTTAATAATACCCCAATTATACCTGTTGAACAGATCCGTTACTTAGGACTTAATCTCGACAAACGACTGACATGGAATCCTCTTAAAAGACTGAAAAGACAGAATTTCGACAATTACATTTACTAGACAAACGGTCTAAATTGCCAATCCATTACAAAAGACTAGTCTACATGACTATTATAAGGCTTATCTCCACAGACGTAGTTGAGCTTTGGGGCTCCACTAAACCATCAAATTCCTCCCGAATCCAATCCTTGCAGTCCAAAATCCTTAATGCTCCTTATTTTGTCACAAATCAAGTCATCCATCAGGACCTCAATGTCCCATATGTTGCCGATTTGGTCAAAACCAGATACCATTCCTTCCATGATAAACTTCCCAACCACCTAAATCCACTTGTCTCTAACCTGGCTTCTCCTTCATTACCTAATAATCCTCCTAGGCACCTGAAAAGAAGATGACCTCGAGATCTTCTCCTCTAGAAATGGTATTGGAGTTCTTTCAATGGGTAGATTCTCCACATGTTTGTATCATGTCACTATGTCACCTACAGCAAATTTACTTGTATATATTTTTATACAGTTGTAAATAACAATAAATAAATTATTAAAAAAACAACAAAAACCATTTTAATACCGCCATTTTTAATCTGAAACGTCGTTCTAGTGTAAATGTTTATTTAAATAAAAAAATATTGGGAAAGGGTAAAGAATATATAAATGATATAAATTTAACATTTCTGGGATAGGAGATTCGTGTATAAACATAATATATTTTTTAATGATAAGTTAAAATACTATTTTTATATCTATTGTAAAATATATATATTATTAATATTTGCTTTTGATTTTTTAAAAGGAATCCCTTGAAAATGATTGTCAGTTAAGATAGGTTTGATAAAATGTAAAAGTAGGTTTATGCATTTATAATATATTGTAATATCAAACCTAAATGGAAGAGTTCTATTTAAAAATATCTACTAAGATAAGATTCAAGGTTACAACACTTGTTTCTTTGAAGGAACTAAATCCTCTGGCTCTCTCTCCGCTTTCTTTCACTGAGATTTAAAGCTCACGAAGTCGTGTCTCTAAGGAAATGGAGGAACAGGGTTGGACTGTAATTAACTTCAGAGATAAAGCAATTTAAGTTGGGACCGCTAGAAGGGGGGGGGAGCGAAAAGCGAAAACCATGGCAGCGCGGATAAAGGAAATGTCAACCGCCGAAAATACAAGCGGGAGGTTGGAACAAGACGAGAAGAGCTTCTTTATTCTACACTCCACTAATTAAATATCAAGTCGTTATATTATTAGCCTCCATTGTCGTCGGGTTCCTGGTACCGGTACTTGGGGTTACCTCAAGGTGCGCTCCTACCACCAGCTATATTCAATCTTCTCTACCTTTTTTGGAAATGTTTATATGAAAATCATATTCTCATTGACATAAATCAATAATTTCTTTACATAATTGGAGCAGTTGTAGATTTTTTTTGTAATATTAACTTCTGTCATATATTTAAGGACACTGTTAATAGAGATAAGATAACTCATTCAAACCATATTTACGGAGAAATAAATTAAATGATAACAATATTATGAAAAAAAATCAAAATTAAAGTTAAATTAAAATAACGTTTTTTATTTATTTATTGATATATACAACTGTATAAAAAATATAACATGCAAGTTTGAAGTAAGAGCATAATGATATGATAAAGCATGTAGAGAAACAACCCATTAGTAGAACTATAAAAACATAAGGTCACGAGGCCATCTTCTTTTCAGGCGCCTCGGAGGATTGCCAGGAATGGAAGAGGAAGCAAGGTTAGAAACTAGTGGGTTTGGGTGGTTAGGGAGTTTATTATGGAAGGGAAAATATCGGGTTCGGGCTTGATCGGCTACATAAGTAACATTTAGGTCTTTATGGATGGTTTTATTAGTAACAAAATAAGGAGCATTGAGGATTTTACGAAGGATTTTGGATTGGATACAAGAGGAATTCGAAGGTTTAGTGAAGCCTCAAAGCTCATCTCCGTATGTACAGATGGGCCTTATTATTGTCATGTAGATCAGTCTTTTGTAATGAGTTGGAAGTTTAGACCGTTTGTCTAGTAAGTGCTGTAATAGTCACAATCTGCGTGCAGTTTCCTGACTTTTCAGTCTTGTGTGAGGATTCTAGGTTAGTCGTTTGCCAAGGTGTAGTCTATGAAAACGAATCTGTTCTAGGGCAGTCGGCATAAAATTCGTTTCTCTATATTTTATTTACATTCAGCTTGGGGGATTCCGAACTTAGATTATCCTCTCGCAAACTGGACTCCGAGAGATCCTTCGGTTTGTTTGTTTAGTGGCTTCAAACTTCATTGGCCATCAGCACCATTTATATTTTATTTTATTTTGCTAATATTCGTTCAATTTTATTTATTTATTTTTTTTTTCCCTTCCGATCTAGTTATATTTTTGTCAGTAAATTTTATGATTATAAAAACTGAAACACAAATTTTATTGCTTTATCATCGTCTCCAAGGGTTTTTGAGATATCTTGGTTTAATCCTAAGCTATTGAGGTGTGGTGTGAAATATGGGCATCGTTGGAAAATATGGCTTATTGTTAGACTGTTGTTCCAATACTGGCAGTTCGGAGGCGTTTCTTTTGAAATAAGATAGGAGTGGGTGAGCCTCGTGTGATCTATTCTCCTTCGGTTTGTTTCCCGACTGTGTCAGTGGTATTATTGGCTGAGAGAGGGCGCTAGCCTCAGACGCTCATGATTTGGGTGTATGATCTGGCCTACCTCTACTCAAATATAATTATGTACAATATACCTGTGCTGTTTCAACACTCAGGGAAGATTGAAGGGATGAGTGTAACTAAATAAACATTTTACTTAAATTTAAAATTTAAGTACAATTTACCTAATTTAAATTTTTTTGTTAATTAGGAAAACAATAAATGGTAATATACATAATAGAGGGAGAGAAGAGATATTTACAAAATTATAAAAAAATAAAATAAAATAAATTAAAAAAAAATATATATATATATCTCATAGACAAAAAAACAAAGAAGAAATAAAGTATAAAATAATGGGATACAATATGTGTTAGTGATTAAGAAAGACAATATACCAAATGAGTGGGGATTCAGAGATATGTAAATTATAATTGAAAATTAATAATAAAGTAATTAATATAAGTACACTTGAGTAGGTAACACATGAATATAAATTAAAAAATAAGATACATGAATATAAATGAAAAAGGAAGGATAGTAAATATGAAAATAATTAAATAAGGGGTGACAATTTAGAGAAACAAGTTTCTTTAATGGAAGATTATTGATTGACCGTGTGTATAGATGAATGGAATATGGTCCGTTGGCTCAGTAAAATAGTATAATTATCTACTATTTGAGTTTTTTTTTTACCGCACCCAGACCATATTCCATTCAACTTTCTTTAATATTTCTTCTCTTATTTTATCTCTTATCTTTCTGTTACTATTACCGTTTTCATTTAATGTTTACAACATTTAATTTTTCTTATTAAATTTTACTTTTCATTTTATACCCCTGTTATTTTCCACTTAGGTTTTGTTTTTTGTTTTTTTTTGTAACTATGTCAAGTGTTTGTATCTTTTTTAGCCCTGAAGAAGACCTGCAACGTGGGGCGAAACGTTGGCTCAATAAAAATAGTATACCCATTTACTATTTGAATTTTTTTTTACCGCACCCGGACCGTATTCCATTCATCAAAACTATGTAAGTATGAACTATGAAGAAATTCAATAAATAACTAAAGCAGAAATAGAGGCCGCAGTTTAAAAATTGAAAAATCGAAGCCGATTGTGCCCGATCTCCCTTGATTATAATCATTTTCACGTCTTTGTTTTAATATTGTATTTTTTGCCGGAACAAAGTTGATCTTCGTAATTCGCATCTCGAAAAATTCTTAAATAAGGACTTTTATAGGAATAAAACTATAAAAAATTATTACTGGAAATTATGACATTCCAGGCTGGTAACTGGAAGCCATGAGATGTGTGCACTGCTGTAGATTCTTTTTTATATTTCCGAATAAAATTAGGTGCTACAAAGTTGTAATACATAAGTGAGCAAATTTTCAGAACTTCACAAAAACTTTCCTCGTATAAATACCGAAGGACTAGCTATAATAGTTATTTTTAAGGAAATGGACAGGGTTGTAGACAAGAAGGACAAAATAGTTAAAAAGTATTTTACTCTTCTTAAATTCGGACCTGTCTATCTTCAGATGATCAGTAATATTATCAGGTATGGTCAGTAATATTATCAGGTATGATCAGTAATATTATCAGGTATGATTGTTGGCTTCAAATATAATAAAGAATATATATATATATATTGCATTCATAGTGCGTATTAGTCCAAGAGCCCAAGAAGAGAAAAAAGTCAGTTATTTCAGCCCAATTTTTGATTACTTTAATGAAAACGATGTATAATTACCAGTTAAAATTGCCAAGTATAATTAATTTTTCATTCGGAGCTATATATCCTTACAACTACCAACAACAATCGAAAATATAATAGAACATCATTTAATGTTGAGTAAATTTGCTAAAATTTAATCCCAAATAGAGCCATTTACGTTCATAGTTTTCGAGATATAGCTTTTTAAAAAGCAACATTTCATAAAAATGTTAATTAATTTATTTTGAGAAATCTATATCTCAGGAACCATGTGATGTACAAATGTCTTTTAGCACTCAAATTAAAGCTAGTTTAATGAGCTACAAAATAGTTTATGACGTTTATTTTCGTAGGAATAGTAGTTTTCATGAAATTTGGTAAAATAAATTGATTTATAGTTATTCGGACAAATTTTCATTTGCCAAATTTATATTCATATGTGGATATCATAAAAGCTACTACCCCTAGTACGAAGATAAGTGTCATAAACTACTTTATAGTAAGTTAAATTTCCTTTATTTTGAGTGTTGGCAGACATATGTGCGTCTTACGGGTTTAGTGATATATTTTTTCAAAAATCCAACATTTTTATACGAACGACTAGAAATTAACATTTTGTGAGTTTATTTTGTCAAATATCATAAAAACTACTACTTATACAAAGATAAACGTAATAAACTATCTTATAGTAAATTTAACTAGCTTTTTTTCTATTTTTTTCTACTTTTTATTTTTTATTTTCACCCTCCCGTAATGTTTTCTTTATAAAAAACACTTAGTCATTGCTGTAACGGCTTTTTTAATTCTGAGTTTGACCACCATTTGCGCTGTAACCATTAGGCGCTCGATCTTCCAGCGAACAGGTTCGTTTTTATTCTTCTTTTTTGTTTTCTTTCCCCTTATTTTCTCCACTTTTATCCATTTTCCTTACCCGCGTT
>NW_027110638.1:352851-361090 GCF_000696795.3 Halyomorpha halys | reverse complement strand
TAATCATACTTATTTGTGTTTTTCATTGACCGCACCCCCAACCATCTTCTCCTCATTTATCATCCACGGGGTCAACTATCTCTCATAATTATTAACTAGCTTTAATTTGAGTGCTGACAGACATCTGTACGACCAGTGATTCCCAAACTCGGACTTATTTTCCAAAAAACTATAAATTTGTATAAAATAACACATACAAAAATTTCAACATGGTAAAATCTTTTGCTCTGTAAAAAGTTTTATAAGGCGGCACTGTAGAAGAATCTGTTTGCTCTAATAACAGGGCAAGGAGAGCAGATAAGGGTTTATCGAGAAAATAACGACTAGCAACTTATGGCTCATGTTTTTCAGATCCGGTGGAACAGTTGTCATTTGGATTTCCGATCCAGGGCCTTGGGGTCTAATGGTGGAGTCGCAGATAAAAATAAACAGCGGAATGAATCAAGCGCCCCTCTCGCTGCAATTACTAGGGCTCTCCCAGCTAGAACACTCTCAGGGAAAACTCTTAAAGATTATCTGCACGTTCTTTAATAATTGTAACCTGTAAATACAGGGCAATAAATCCATGAAGAAATGGATGTATTTAAATACATATAAACAATTTAAGCCATATAGCATTTCAAATTTAATGATTTAGTAATCAAATTTACTCTTAATTTTAATATTATAACTAAAGGTCAAGAACTTAACAGACGATTTGGACAATTATATTATATGGACTGCTAAGTAGAAAATCATAGCTTTCTGTAGACAACAAATTACTACTTTACAAGACAATAATAAAACCTATTTGGGCTTATGAACTAGAACTGTGGGGGACAGCAAAAACTTTAACATCAAACGCGTTCAATCCTTTCTGTCCAAAGTCTTTCGAACAATAGTCGATGCTCCTTACAAATGGTACTGGTACTGGTAATGGTGGGGGGAACAGGTCCGGCAAGTGGACCTATTGGTACTTTTTTCCATCCCCAAGACAAACCAATGAAATGACTCTTTTATATATCTTATTCCTCTATATCGAATCTTTTCGACGTTCTAATGAAATTCAAAAGGGCCTCTCAATCTATAGAGGAAGCCTCATTTCCTTTAATTCTGTCAGAGCCTAATAGCCTGTGTCTTAGTGACGCATACCTACCACAATCTGCTATGTAATGTAAGGCTGTCTCTGAGGCCTGTCCGCATAAGCAGCAGGTTTCAACATGAGATGTTTTTTAAGTCAGCAGTGACCCGTCAGGACTCCTATTGATAATCGGAGTTCGTTTCTGTTAAGGCCTAGCAGCCACTTAGTTAGGGTTTAGTTATTATAATCTTGGCCTGTCTCAGCTCTATACAGTCCCTCCACTCCTTGACGGCTTTCTTCCATGTCCAATCAAGAACTACTTTCTTCTGATGACTTTTAGAGACGCCTAGGAATGGTTCTAGTCCCATAGGAGAGTGCTCAGCCCCGTTTCTAGCAAGCTGATCAGCATTCTCATTACCTGTGATTCCCTTGTGTCCTGGGACCCACACAAGCTGAAGCTTCTTTAAGAACGCTAATGATTCTAAGGCTTGTTTACACTCTCCTACCAAATTAGAGGTGACTGTAGGTGACTCCAAGGCTCGAAGGGCAGACAGACTATCCGAAAAGATGGTGATGCCAGTCCTTTCACAGCTAATGACTTCAGGGCATAAAGCTGCTGGCACGATGGCTAACACTTCTGTCTGAAAGACAGTCGAGTGCTTGCCAAGTGGGAAGCTTAGTTCTATGCCTAACCCTTCCATGTAAACCCCTGTCCCCGTTAGTCCTGTCGAATCCATTCTTGATCCGTCAGTGAAACAGAGCAGATAATCTCCTGAGGTTTCCACTAAACCCTGTACCCAATCCTCTAAATTTGGGTGTAAGTAACTAATCTTGGTATCTAAAGCGGGTGTTTTATCTAGAAGTGCTGAGCGGTATTGGTAACTAGCTTTCCACCACTTTAGCTATTGTCGGGTGAACAATAAAACTTCTCCTGTCTCTGTCCACTGTCTATTTTCTTTCATTGTTAGATAGGCTAATACCACTTCCCCTTTAATCAATGAGTGGAGTGGTATTAGGGAAAGTTGGATTTCCAATGCCTTAGTGGGTGTTGTGCGAAATGCCCCAGTTATGCCAATGCAGGCCATCCTTTGGATCTTACTGGCCATTCGCACATGGGAAGCCCTTTGTTGTACACTACACAATAGTAAACTCTCGGTCTTATTATAGCTGGTTAAATCCAATGCATAACCTTTGGGTTAAAACCCCAGGTAGTGCTAACAGCGCGTCCTACTTGCCTAAAGGCAGCACTAATTTTTCTTTTAATTTCTGCCAAATGAGATCCGCTGTCTGATCATGGCTGTACTACATTACATGCGACTTGCTTTGATGTTCCATGATAGTACTCAGGAACTTTCCACTAATGTGGATCACTCCATCGTCAGGAAAAGCTTGCGCGAATATCCAAGCATCCTCAAGTCTTCTCAATAAGCTATTCATAGCCAGGGACCATAGCAACGGTGAGATGCATCTCCCCTGAGGGCATCCAGTTACTGCCTGCGCCTGTAGCTTAATACCGTCTTCCAAAACTACAATAATTCTATCATTGAGAACAAATCTGACCCATCTGATATTCGAATCCGGGGCAAAAATGTCTAATAAAGCTTTACAGACTACCTCAGGCCTTGTTTTGACGAATGCCCCTACTATATCCTAAAACGGACTCCTTATATAATAAAGCCTTTTTAGTCCTCCCTACCAAGGAGTGCAGTGCAGTCTGAGTCGATTTTCCCAGGAGGTAAGCGTGCTGTCTTGGATGAAGGGGGTTGATTGGTATCACCTTGCTTGTAAGGAAAACTGCCACCAACTTCTCCAGGATCTTAAATCGGATAAATTAATGGGTCGATTCGCTTTAGCGGCACTATAGTCCTCCTTTCCAATCTTAGGAATGAAAGCTATTAATGATTTCCTCCAAGTCTCTGGTATGTATTCTAATGCTAGAGAGGCTGTAATAGGAGCCCTAACCCGGAGGAGTAGGATATTATGACCTTCCTTGAGCATACATGGGAGAATACTATCCGTACCTGGAGCCTTATACGGCTTGAGCTCTTCCACGACCCACGGTCGATGCTCCTTACTATATTACCAACAATGCTCTACATCATGACCTATATTCATCTTCCCATTCACAAGATTCCATGAGAAACACTTAAAATCCTAATCCATTAGCACCATTCCTATCTAATCCTACTCACTCCCTACAATCCTCCCCAAAGGTTGAAATAGTAGTGGTCCAGATAGATACCTATTATAAATAATTATGTTTGAGTTCTGGCAATGGCCTGATGCTCCTCTCAGGCCCTGAGTGTCGGCGGCTAGCGCCCTCACACCACCTCCACTGGATTCTAATACCAGTGAAACAGTTTAAAGAGAAGCGCCGGGTTCCCCGGAATATTGCCCTTTCTTCCAAAGTGGGGGTTAGAGCTCGGTTCAGAGTTCCCCAGGCTGAATGTAAATAGAAATTATTGTATTTAAGATATTGCTAGATAAGATATACTTTAATTGTGGGAAGATAGTCCGGGTTGCGGTCAATGGGGCTCCACTAAACCTTCGAATTCCTTTCGTATCCAATCCTTACAATCCAAAATCCTTCTTAAAATCCTAAATGCTCCCTACTTTGTCACAAATAAAATCATCCACAAAGATCTTAATGTTCCATTTGTAACCGATCCAGCCCGAACCAGATATCAATCCTTCCATTAAAAACTTTATAGTATCGATTCTTCACATTCTTTCCATTTTCTCGAAAAAAAAATCGATTTTGAATAAACTCGACAGGTCAATGTAATGTGCAATTAAATGCCCTAAATATCAGCTAGGATTCACGTAAGAAATGTTACCTGAACTGAGAGCTCCAGTGAACTGAAAGCTTTCCTCTTGCCAGGTAGAATATGCTCTGGTAAATTATTGTTTTTGGGTTGGAATGTTAACAAAGAAAATAAACTTGAGGAAAATGAAGCAGACTAAAATGAATTTAAAAAAATGAATAAATAAACCAATAATCAATTATTGGTATATATAAAGATATATTGTACTAGTGCATGTATAGTACACACAGCTTCGAAATGTATGTTGAGTATACTATGCAAGATTTTTTTTTTTTTATGGATTGGAGAATTGGTTCAGACACACTTTTTTAATCTTTGAACACTTATTGCAAATTATACAATGATATTATATCTTCCACCAAGGAAGATATAGTTACTTCTTTAACTTTTCGAGGTATTTTGCTATATTCACAATAATATTCAATTAAACACCACAGTCTAATTATTAAATGTTAATTATCAAACATTTATATTTAAATATTTAACAATAATCATACCTGTTTATTTTATAAATATTATGAAATTCTGAAAGTTATAATATTTACAATGAAATAAAGAAGAGTTGGTAAATAGAAGATTTTTATTCACTGTAAAAATTAAATTAAACTCTATACCTTTCTGAAGAAGTAGGGGCTAAATTAGTGAGTTAGTTTTTAATTGAAATCAAAAACCTTTGTTCAGTAATTTGCTTTTAATTCTTCTTTTCATTACCGTATCGTAGGGACAATTTAATCTGATTATGTGGTCAAAGTATTTTAAGTTCTCTACACTTTTTATGGTTTCAGTTCATCGTTGTGGGATAGCATAAATTCTGTTTTAATAACCAAACCGGTTTAATAAGTAAATATTTTACTGAGATAATAAATTAAATTAAAACAATTATTCAAATGAAATCTGAAATGTCATTCCTCCAAGTACTAACCCTCATCGCCTCGACTCGAAGCACATTTGATAAAATATCCCCAAGAGCCGTGGATGTAGTTGGTGGTCCACTTTAGCTCCCTCGTATATTTCTAATTGCTGTTTAAAACTCGGTTCCTGAGTCCAGTTAGTTTCCATATATCGTAGTAAAACTCTAGATAAAGCTATCGTTAAGCAAGCAGACTTTCAACCAATGAAATATTGTGTCTAACTTAGATATCGCTCATTTTAAAGTTCATACATTAACCGGCTTCTGTTAAAAACTTTTCATTTTGAATAATTGTTAACAACTTTTCTCTATTTCTTCACAACTGCAGTGTCATTGGCTGATTGATGACACAGCGTGATTGTCCGTTGATGACACTTTGAGAAATGATCAGGCATGGGATAAATAAAAAAAAAAAAAACCTACTCCTCTACTGCATCCTTCGAGTTTATCGTAAGACCAACCTTTTTTGCTTCACTTTTCCTGGCACCTAAACTCTTCCTTCCTACTACATCCTCCGAAGGTTATAGAAAGGTCAAAATGGTAGAATTTTTATTTATATATTTTATTTTATGCCAGATCGGCCTGATGTGCCTTACATGGTTGATATAACCGTTATATATATAAAGACACCCCTAACTATAAACAATGTTATTATTAAAAGAAGAAAAAAAAATAGATAAGAATAATGCTTCTTAATAAAAGAGGAAAGTAAAATTAATAAAAATAATAATGATATTGGTACACTTAAATAAAACAAACAATTGCCCTCTAATAATAAAAAGAAACAAGTTAATTTGAAAAACGGATGAGAGAAGAAAATGGAAAAATAAAAATAATAATAATGAATAAATAAAACGAGTAATAATAAAAAGTAAAATAAAGGTATCGTGAATATGAATTAATTTTATATTTATTAAAATTTATAAAAGAATGTCCTGCAGCAGTCTGGGCTTCAGTCTTCGGGTTGAGGTTGGGTTTCCCAGGTTGTAGGTCACTGCTCCTTTAACATTCAGTAACTGGGAGTGGAACTTCATGAACCGTTTTTCATTTAATCCTCTATTGACTCCATTTTTAATTCGCGATGCAATTGGCTATTTCTTATGAACCAACGAGCATTAACTGCGATTCTTAGGACTGCTGTCAAAGCGTATTCCTCTCACCAACACAGATTTCTTCTTCTTCGACGTTTTCCCGTTAGGTCAGTGTTTATTAACCTTTTAGTGATCCGTTCGTTACTA
Source organism: Halyomorpha halys (assembly GCF_000696795.3). NCBI lineage: Eukaryota > Metazoa > Arthropoda > Insecta > Hemiptera > Pentatomidae > Halyomorpha > Halyomorpha halys. The sequence goes on along the minus strand of NW_027110638.1, from coordinate 355,057 downwards.
AATCACACAACCTTACACAACTATTTCACGGCAATGGTATCACCTGAATTATATACCGGGGAGGGGGGGGGGAGTTCTCGCAATTTGGTATTGTGTAACCTTCTCAATTCTTCGGTTAATTGGTCCTTCTTCAGGAAGAAAGTTTTTTCTTCACAAAATCTTGATGCAAGAGGCCATGTTTCGCAAAATGTCTATAACAGTAGGAAGTTAGATAATCTGTAATTATGGCATAAATTTTAACTTTTACTCTTCAGGACAGAAGGCGAGAGCAAAGCAATTTCGGAAATTACTAGAATTTCTTGCTCGCTCGCAACCTTGCCTTTATTTCTTCATCAAATCCCACCAGATCATTTTTACTCTCCGTCGTAAACCTCTACCCTCTTTTCCTACAGTGTCCTTTCTAAATACTCCACTAACGCCTGTTGAACAGATTCGATACTTAGGACTCCATCTTGACAAGAGACTTACTTGGAATCCACACACAAGAGTGAAACGACAAGAAACTGCTCGTAGATTTCGATTGCAATAACACCTGCTTGACAAACGCTCTAAACTACCCATTCACTACAAAAAATTATTATACACTATGATAATAGGACCATTTTGAACATATGGAATTGAGCTCTGGGGCTCTACCAAACCATCTAATTCTTCCCGCATCCAATCCTTACAATCCAAAATCCTACGTAAAATTCTTGATGTCCCTTATTACATTACAAACAAACTCATCCACAAAGACCTTAACATTCCATTCGTTGAAGATTTGGCCAAAAACAGATATGCGTATTTTTATTCCAAACTCCTTACCCATGCTAACCCATTAGTTCTTAATCTCTCATCCTTAACAGTTCCTGAAGATCCTTCGAGGCGTCTGAAAAGAAAATGGCCACGGGACGTTCTAATTTAAATTAATGCTTGAAGTACCACCTACGGGTGGTTCCTTTCCATGATTTCCATCAATTTTGTTTTTTCTAATTACCATAGACCCTAAATACTCAAATTTCACGACCAGCTTAATTCGATTTTCTCCCATATCTACGTCCCCGAAATTCTAGCTGTTTCTGCTGCTAAACATATATTTTGTAATGGAGATATAAGGGAACATACTTATATTAGAACAAATTTGAAGATGAAAAAACGAATCAGTATTAAAAAAAAAGAGAGGAAACTTTATACATAAATATAAAGATTTAGAGAGCGATAAAACGAAGGAGGTCTTGTAGCGGACGTGGTGCGGCATAATTTAATTTTATCCTCGACTGACAGAGAGCGCCGCGGAGAGCAGCTGGCCGTTTACCCCCACCCCACTCAGTGTCCGGTGTCGGTAATGAACTCTTGCGGCGGCTCCGGTACTATGTAATGGCCGACCCTTCAGAGCTGTTTTTAATTTCGGAAAAATGAGAACCGGCTGTTGCACCACAAGCCGCTGAAATGATATTTAATATCCTTTTTGTTCTTTATGTAACATAAACAGAAAAACAATATTTCTGCAACAATCTATTTTATAGTGTTCTATGTGCTATGTTCTAGTAGCAGATTTACTTGGGATGCCAGGATAATCGCTGAAGGCAATTATCCAAAATAAGTTAATTAATTGATTATAAATTGAGTCCTAAAAAACTATTAAAATTGGATTCCTTTCCAAAGGCTGTTGTGTGTTTACCAGTTTACCAATTAAATACCTTATATTTATAAAATGTTCTTACCATTAATTATATAGTATAATAAAGAGTGGTATATTAGGTTATATAATAGTATATAAACTACATAAGGAAACTAAGTATTTGTTTACAATTTGTTATTGATTCAAATGATTCAGATAAAGGTTGCCATAAAATATAAATTATTACATGATTGCTTATTAGTTAATTTATACTTATAGCTGCTGATGCCGTGGGATGTAGTGCCGTGGGTGTCTTCTGTTTCATCAGGGATGTCCAGGCCTCCTGGCCTTGGTGTGCTTGAAGCGCATCCTCTGAATCAGGTCCATACTCGTCTGCCCTTCCTCTTGAGTCTGCCTCCGTCTAGCCCTTCCTGTAGAGTGTTGTTCTTCTCTTGTAAATTCCCTCTCTGTATTTTTCTCCCACTTCTCTTTTGGGGCGTTACCTTATTTTTAAATCTCTTCTCTGATTGGTTATCGATGTCCGAAGACTCCCGAGGCAGGCGTCCCCCTCCTCAGGGCCGAGGATGTGTAACAAAAAAGTTG
>NW_027110638.1:338728-352781 GCF_000696795.3 Halyomorpha halys | reverse complement strand
GACATATTGTTGAAATCATGGCTAATTCCTCGATACATAGCATATGAATGAATGTTGTCCTCCCAATGACGTCCTGAAATTTTTTTTCTCAAAAACTATTCCAAAAACCCATTATATCGATGTAGAATTGAAAGGATCCCTGAAATGTTAATTAAATCTAGGCCGACACGTAGGTGGGAGGATTGCGTCAAGTTACTAATTTGGTAGATCTGGGTTTGGGCATTGAACCTTCGGATTAGCTAAGCTTTTATTATCATTATGTAGAGGACAACTGGTGGTGTTGGCACCAAACCTACGAGTTAGCCTTTATTATTATGATTACCTTTAAGCAACATTCCAAGTAATGCGTAATTACTTTTCCTGTCTATAAAATATCGCTTCAATTGAATCCCCTGAATTCTCATAACTAGGCCGTACATGACGTCCCATGGCAATCACGCTGCTGTGCAAACCAACCCTAGAAATGAGGTTTGTCATGCGCCTAATTCTTACGCTCAAAAACGGTTCAGTTATAGTCTTGAACAAAAATAACGTACCTCGAGGTCTTGATGTTTGTGTGGGAATCTTTAAAAGCCGATTTGTACCGGCTCAATCCGGCGATCTACCTCAACCACAGTTTTGAAACCTCTCACTTCTTATATAACTTTTATCAAAGTTTAAGTAAAAATTTAAAAATCGAAGTTTGGATTAGTCACTTTCCCATGAAATTCTCTTATGATTTCTTATTCGTCAAAATTTATAACCCCTGAGAGCCGGGACATTTCATGTTAGATCAAAATGGAGTGATAAATGTAAATTACACATTATAGTACATACTTAACTGGGGGAAGGAGTATACTGAGTACGCTTCCAGGGGGAGTAGTGCTAGGAGGCGGGGTTTATTCCTTTCGTAGGCGTGGCCTGGTATCTGGTATGCCATATTTGACAGTTGAGAGTTGCTGTCGCACCCCGTATACCAGGTATGGCAGTGCAGAGGATTTTAAAGAGAAAAAAATAGAGAATTACTCAAAGCGTGCTCACGTTTTGTACATAATATTGTTTTTTTTAATTACTATTAAATCTCAGTAACTTTTTTGTTATCAGCATTAACTATTCTGAAAAATAATGTTTATTGAGTTTACTTTCTCCATTATTTCAGAAAAAAATATTTATTTGTATCAAACTTTATATTTTAATGTTTTCCTTGAAAGAAATTAATTTTTCATTTACTGTTTCTAGAAAATATTAATTGAATAATTTATCAAGTAAATTAAATTTTTCAATTATTGACCAAGTAAACTCACTTTTTCAATTATTGACCAAGTAAAATCACTTTTTCAATTTATTTTCAGTTTTCTAGGCCTGTTGAACAGATTCGATACTTAGGATACAAGAAACTGCTCGTAGATTCCGGTTGCTACAACACTTACTCGACAAACGCTCTAAACTTCCCATTCATTACAAAAAATTAGTATACACTACAATAATCAGACCAATTTGGACATATGGAATTGAGCTCTGGGGCTCCACCAAACCATCAAATTCTTCCCGCATCCAATCGTTACAATCCAAAATCCTACGTAAAATCCTTGATGCTCCTTATTACATTACAAACAAACTCATCCACAAAGACAATAGACAAAAGCAAAATCATTATTAACTTCAACGTAAAGTTTCCTTCAATGGGCTTGGCCTGATCCCCACTCCTTATCGTGATTTTTTGTTAGAAGAGTGTGGTTATGGCACCTACTGGCTTATAACTGTTATTCCACGGCCCTCTAAATAAAAATCTCCTTCTACATATTACGTTCTGATAACATTATATATTGATTATAATATTTTTTTATAACCTCCTCGATCTTGGAAGTTTGAAGCTAAATTAATTTGGCTAGATAATAAATCAAAATGAAAGTACTTCTATTCATTGAGACATTTTATTTGATAAGACTTGAAAAGAGGTCTTCTTTCAAATATAAAATAATTTAAACTTCCAAAATCGTATTTCACTTTCAGCATCAGCTTTCAAGAATTATTTAAAACTGCATTATTTGAATATACAATAGATACAATGCAGCTAGATATTTGAATAAAGGTACAATGCATTTAGATATGTATATGGAGATATAATGCATTTAGATATTCGTTTCAGTTTAAAAAACATGATTTTTACTAATTAATACTCTGCTGGCATTGAGGGAGTCAATCATGTCCTGATGTGGCGACGATGGATTTCATTTCCAGGAATACGAACTCGCTTCGATAACATTCCAGCCAATTTCATTCTATAGTAATGATCTTTTGTTTCCAGCACCGATCAAAGTTGCAATTGTGCTGAAATTGTTCTGTTTTGATGCATTAACAGTTTCTCAATTGGTTTTAACTTTTAATATATGATAATTTTTGAAAACACAGCAGATGAATTCGACTATGACGGCCTGAATATCACACTAAATAAAATTTGTGGACAAATGAACATAGTAAGAATTATTAAGTTATGAATAAAATAAAAATAAGCTAACCTGTATAGGTGACTGTGGGACGTGATAGTGGAACTTGACGAGGTGATATACATGTTCAATGATTATCTTCATTAAATATAATAACTGAACAGACATGAAAACATTCCACTAAGCTTAGTACTAAGAAAAAACATGATAAAGTCTATCAGAAGGCGGTCTTCCAACGTTCAGCTTGCTTCTGCTGGGAAGATCTCAGGCAGGAATATGAAGAAATAGGAATAGGAAATGGAAGGGTTCTTTTCCACTTTAGACTGGCCTAACTAACTCGAATCACCAAAACTCTTATACAGCCTGCTCGACTGATCCTTTCTTGTAAATGAGATGTCAAACAGTAAAGATTTTGTGCTATTTTAATGGATAGAAATTAGTTTGGCCATTATTTTGACATTTTCCAGTAAGAAAAAAAGTGACACAAACTAAATTTTACCTCCACTTTCTCAGTATCCCCTCCGGTTCAAATTTTGATTGATCAGATATGAAAATTATTTCGATGACCTACACGGTCAATCTTTGGTTTTACGTTTGTTGCGACTGTATGGCAGTACTGCCCAGGGTGGTGGGAATTCCACCTCATGAAAATATTATGAAGAAAAAACAGGAAATTAAAATAGCAAATATATTTAAATATATTTTTAAAAATTTATGTAGCGATATTTTCAACTATATTAAAATATATACAAGTGGCACGATATAGGCTTGTGGAGAATCTACCCATTGACAAAACTCCAACAACATTTTTAGAGGAAAAGATCTTGAGGCCACCTTCGTTTCAAACGCTAAGGAGGATTAATGAAGGAGAAGCAAGGTTAGGACCAAGTGGATTTGCCTGTTTAGAAAGTTTATCATAGAAGGACTGGTATCTTGTTCTGGCCAAATCGGCAAAATATGGAGTATTGAGGTCCTGATTTTTGACAAAATAAGGAGCATTAAGGATTTTCGATTATAAGGATTGAATTGAATTCAAGTGGAGCCTGAAAGCTTAAATTCATAAGTCCTGTAATTAATATGCCTTATTATAGTCATATAAATAAGTGTTGTGATTGTTGGAATTGACGAACATTTTCCTGTCTTTTTAGTCTTGTATGAGGATTCCAGGTAGGTCGTTAATCCAGATGTAGTCATCGAGGAATTAGTGGAGTATTGTTAGAGGATACTGTGAGCTAGGAAGTCATGGGTTTACGACGAAGGATAAATGTGATTTGGTGGGATTTATTCTAATTCTACAGTTTTGACAACATTCTTCAAGGGTGGTGATCTGGGATAAGAGGGTTTGGGATACAATAAAAGGGTTATTATTCATTGTCAATAGGCTTATGTTATCGTAGCACACATAGTGAGGATAGTGTTACGATGAGATACTGCCCTGAAAAACCTAGCAAACTAAGGAAAGAGGGATGAATTAGCGTGTTTTGCTTTAAATAATCTCTCAGAGAGGTTAAAATAAATAATGTGGAAGTATGTAGGAGGTAGGAATTTATGGATTTCGTATAGCAGTTCTGGGTGCCAGGCTCGATAATATAAATAGCAAATATAAAATGCTATTACTTTACACTGTTATTATTCTTCATATTCAATCTATTTTATGATAATCGAAATTTTTCAGCCCAACAAGGGTGCGTGTAGGGATCCCAATGAAATGCTATTCAGTCTTCTTTCATTAATTCGTTTTCATGGAGCAACATAAAAAAAAAAAAAAAATACGAAGTTTTCATAAATGACAATAAAGTATTATCAAGTTTTATGTTTTTTTTTTCTCTTTATTTCACAATACTTTCCTTTGATTTTATTTGTAAAAACACTATTTTTTCACAGAATAATTTCATACTTAATAGAATGTTTTAGAATTACATTAAATATGAAAATTAATTACATCAAATTTTCATTATTTTGTTAGAAAAATTTGAATATAATATAACTTAAGTATATATAAAAAAAAAAAATGTTCAAAGTACTAGTATTTACTAAATGGATAGTTTACGGTTATTGAAAATGACCTCAAAATAAATTATTATATATATTTGAATTTTCCCGGTTTTGTTTCTAGTTTTGTTATAAAAACTTTCACCCTCTATCCAGGATAGTCGGGAACGGTTCCTCATATCCTTCGGTAAAGGGAATGGTTCCCACTTTGTTTAATTGTTTCTGTGGTTCTTCCCCATTCACCTTCTGGCCAAACTTTTCCAATCATCAAAACTCTACTCAATATCAAATTCAACAAGCATGTGGGAAAGGATATTGAATTTCCCATATTACATTTTCTATTCATGTATAAATCTATCCTCATCATTTTAATATATGTTTGAAGCCTACTAATTTTTATTTTGCTTGTTTGTTTAAGTCTGTCTTTTCTGTTTAATTTATTCTAATTATAATTAATTCGTTCTTGTCTGTTTATAGGCAAAAATTGAATTTATGAAACTTAAAACTGTGTAATTTCTAACTTGTTTAACAATAATGTATATTTAAAAAAATGCAATCATCGAGATTTTTAAATGACTATTGTTATGGAAAGTTAGTCGATTAATTTAAAACTGCCGTGAATAAACTAATTAAAATGTCTTAAAATGTTGTTTTTTAGGAACTGATTAATTGTTGTCTCCCTACTACATAATCCCTAATGCTTACTATAAGTAAAGCATCTATCCGTCTGTACAGCTTATAGTATTCATCGGAATTAATTGGCTTATATTAACAAAGAAATATAAACATATCATTGCTCGGTAATAGATAAATTACAGATCGAGCTGATGGGGTGAAAATTGGACAATTTAAAGACCTAATTTAATCTTAAGTTTTAATTAAAGGGGTCCTCTTAAAATCGGTTCTCTTTCAAAACCATGGGAATTCATACACTTTAATAAAATCCAGTCGAGACAGTTGAAGACCAGTTTTATTTATCAACACTAATATAAAATCCATTTTGACTGAATCGGACATATAGTAGTGCAAACGACCGTCGTGGAGGAAGGACCTACGCTGTTCCACTCTCTAAGATTATCCCCACCCTAGTTGACCAAGTAAGACATGTCCCCCCCCCCTTCCGTCTATAAGTGCGTGCTGAATGGATGGGGGTAACTGGTTGAATCCCAAGGGACACTTGTGCGTGTCGGGTCTCCCAGAGGTGTTTACTGCCCGTGGCACATTGTTTAGGTCATCGTTATTTTTTATAAGTGTATGTGGACAGTTTTTTTTTTTAATATAGTTATTAAGTGAGGAGATAAAATTCCTAAAGTTTGGAGACTATAGCGCCAAAAGAAAAAAAGTGTTGTTGAAACACCTGAAATTTTACGTATATATTTACATAAAAACGGTGTTTTATAAAACTTAATATGGAAGACGCGGGCCAATATAGTAGTTGGATTGGAGGCCCAGTGGGAGATGATCCTAGAAAGTGTGGAGCTCGACACTCCCAGTAATCTATACTCCCTCGTAGGTAGTTACCTCAATAACAAGAGTGTCAGGATCAGGGGTAACTCGTAGTAGGTCGAGAGAAAAATCGAAAGAGGATTTTTTCAGTGTTCGGTCCTAGGACCAGCTCTGTGGAAGCTGGTATTCGATGAGTTGTTGGGGGAACTAGAGGACAAGGGGTTCTTTGCCACGGTCTACGTCGATACGACCTGGCAGTCATCGTGGCCAAGAACAGCAGATCCAGGCTAAAGAAAGAAGCGGTGTGCCAGTCTCTTAGGAGAGTGGTGCGTGAGGAGGAAGTTGAGTATGGCAGCAGCCAAGACTCAGGCCATACTCATAATAGGCTCCACGGACAGGGCTCATCCTATCACCCTGGATATCCAAGGAGAGAGGGTTAGACCGGGTGAGGAGGTGACATATAATGGTGTGTAGATGAGAAGAAGATTCGATGCCACCTGGTGTATCTAAAGGACAGGATGACGCTGTCACTCAATGGATTAAGTAGGAAAGGGGTTGCATTTGGGGGCCTCAGGTATCAACGATGACCATATATAAAGGTGTGATCTTGGGTATTCTGAGGTACGCAGGTATGCCTGGAGCCGAAACCTCCCACAGACACAGAAGAGAAGACTGGCCACCATACAGAGATTGGCTCTGCTGAGGGTCGCGAAGACATACAGAACGGTGTCACATGAGGCGGTGCAGGTGCTGGCCGGAGCGATGCCCCTCGACCTCATCCTCAGGGAGGATGTCCTTAAATATGAAGTAAAGAGGCAGGGCCTAGAAGCGCTACCGGAGGAGCTCCGAGAGAGGATCGGCGAGACTCCAAACTTGTGGAAGAAAATACTGCGGGAGGACTCAATACAGAAGTGGAATGGACGGTGGGTAGCAAGCCAGAAGGGCGCTACTTTGAGAATATTCTTCCCTACTGTCCTTTCTAGACTGAAGGATAAATGGGTCATCCGAGACTATTGGGTCTCACAGATCCTAACAGGACACGGGGGGAGGGGGGTTCAGGGAAAGCTGCAGAGCCTTGGAAAGAACATCGACCCCCGGTGCCCCACGTGCGGAGTTCCTGAAGCATCAGAACACGTAATAGTGGATTGCTCCGCCATGGAAGGACACCGAGCCAGGCTGGAGAGAAAGACCGGGATTTTCGCCCTCGCCGAGTCGGACTTTCCCTGGTTGATGGAAGAAGAGAATTAGCGCTACCAGAGGGACTTCGAGAGAGGATTAGCCAGACCCCGAAACTATGGAAGAAGATGCTGCTGAAGAATTCCATTAAAGAATGGAATGGACGGTGGCTGGCGAACCAGAAGGGTTGCTAGCTCTGGCAACCTAAGACAGAGAGAGAGGTATCTGTAACCACTAAAGTATATGTTGTGTTTGTAAGTATGTAAGATTAAAGTCATTTTAGTCTTTACTGTTTCAATTTGTTAACTAGCATGTGCTCGTATAGTAATGAAGGTACACGCAGTTAGGCTTGGGATTTTCCGACAAGGTTCGGACCCATTCTTTTGAACGGGGTGTTTAAACAGCTGACATGTCAGTATCAGTCCGATCTAGTGTACTGCATTTTCACCCAGAACACTCATGAAAAAGTGAAATACGAATAGCCGAAGTAAGTACAAGTAAAAAATAAAATCTTCTCACTACATTAATCAACACAAGCACTAGCTATCGGTTGTATAGCAAAATGTTTCGGTTGTTCATCTCTCCCATATGGCTATCTATAACGGATTTGAGTTTTAAATTAAAATGTTTTCCTTTCCACTTCTAGATTACTTAAACTATTACTATTTTGAACGTTTATTCTACCTCTCGAACTTCAATAAATATAATCAATTGGAAATTGAAAACGCTTGTAGCCTTTGAGTGGGGGGGGGGGTAAAGTGGCTCTTGAAAGTTCAATGAATATATTGCGTGGGCGGAAGACCACAAACCTTACTCACCAATAAATTATCGAAATAGCTTTCAGATCCGACCAACAGCCATTATAATCGATAGGTGAATAACATTAGCTGTCGATTTTTGTAGGATTAATCAACTTTCTGTATGATTTATATAATTAATTGGTAATAAATTATGTTTATTTTATTTTTATTAATAATATTTCAAATATTGTAGTCTTTCATGCATGGCTTTTATTAGTGAAAGAACAACGGTACTCTAATAACCACCGACTCTGTCACTACTCAATCTCTGCGCCATGGAACCATCCACTCTCATCGCCAAATCATTATTCATCTCTTTCATAGCTCTTCTTCTTCTCAAGTAAAAAACTAAGAATATGCATCCTTTTGCTTAAATTTACAAATTTGTCAGTTTGGAACTTTGAGGCAGGTTTTCTACTGAAACGAATGATTCTATGACAATTAATTAGAATATCTGTGTTTTAAATAGTTAAAAATAAATAAATCTTATTTTTTTTTATTACAATTTACAAGGTCATATCTTACAAACGGGAGTGGGAAATATCTCGAGGTGACCAACCTATTCTAAACATCATTTCAACGGGATCAAGTTATCATTCCGTGGAACCGACACAAAATAAAGGTCAACTTCCCAGGGTGGATTTAAATCGGCGCCGCTGCAGTACCGATGTTGCCAAGACCAACGATTCAACACTATGGGCTACAAGTGACCCCCCAAAAAATTAATAAATAGCAAACGGTTGTTGAGATCCTGAAGGGCCTAGCACGCGGGAACCTTCCCTCTAGATAATATATTTTATAAGGACCTCTGAAAACATGCATTTTTTTACAACTGGGAACTGAAAAACAAGGAATCAGGAGAGAAACCGAGGTGGATAACATTTGTATTATATGTATGGCGGCTCGTGAGAAATGGTTCACCGTTCAAAGGTCCAATAATTTTTTAATATTTATTTGTTGATATTTACAACCGTATAAAAAAATACAACCAGTAAATTTGATCATAATGACATAATGATATGATACAGGATGTAGAGAAACTACCCAGTAGTAGAACTCTAAAAACAGTTTACAATATAAGGTCACGAGGCCATTCCTTCTTTTCTTGGCGCCCTGGAGGATTGCCAGGAATGGAAGAGGAAGCAAGGTTAGAAACGAGTGGGTTTGGGTGGTTAGAGAGTTTATTATGGAAGGAATAATATCGGGTTCGGGCTAGATCGGTTACATAAGGAACATTTAGGTCTTTATGGATGGTTTTATTAGTAACAAAATAAGGAGCTTTGAGGATTTTGGATTGTAAAGATTGGATACGAGAGGAATTCGAAGGTTTAGTGGAGCCCCAAAGCTCAACTCCGTATGTCCAGATGGGCCTTATTATTGTCATGTAAAGCAGTCTTTTGTAATGAGTTGGAAGTTTAGACCGTTTGTCTAGTAAGTGCTGTAGTAGTCGGAATCTACGTGCAGTTTCCTGTCTTTTCAGTCTTGTGTGAGGATTCCAGGTTAGTCGTTTGTCAAGATGTAGTCCAAGATAACGAATCTGTTCTACAGGGGTAAGAGCCACATTATTAAAGTATACTGTAGGGCAGTCGGCAGGTTTACGACGAGGAGTAAATGTGATTTGTTGGGATTTATTTTTATCCTCCAATTTCCCAATAAATATTAATGGGTAAAATATATAAACAGATTTATTAAAGCCTACACTGTGTTATAAACAAGGAATGGGGCAGAAACATTTAAGAACGCTATTATTAAAGTACAGTAATCCAGAACGATAATAAAGCAAGTTAATTGATAGCGTTTTTAAAAAGAAACGTTATTAGTAGGGAGCATAATTTGTTTCGGTTTTCGTGTTGAAGAAAAAAATGAATTCAGTTTTGTCGAATTAAAAACCCTAACGGCATACAACGCTCGAATTAAAATAGCACCTTAACGAGGGTTGGAATTTACATAGGTAAATATATTTTTTTTCGAAGAGGTCGTCCGTTTGTGGATTTAACTAATATACAGACTGAAAATTCTCCCCTCCCTACGCCTGGTCTCTCCCCCCCCCCTCCCCCACAGCCAGGACGTTATTAAAGCGTATAGGACTGTTGTGACTACTCCTTTATTTTCATGCTTATGGGTTTTATCAATTTTGTTTTTTTCATTTCAGTCTGGATTATTTGTAGGTATGCTAATATTTGTATGTATGTTCACATAAAAATTAATATTTGTTTGTTCGTACTTATACCGTTCATCCAATGGTGATGAAGCTTTTTGCTAATTGTTCAGGATTTTCCCGAGAAGGTTAATTGTTCATCGTTCTGGCTTTTCCAATTTTGTAGGTAAAAATAATTTATTAACAAAATTAGCCCTTTTTATGGTTATTATATGCCAATCGATTTGTCTCTTTCTTAGCAATAACGAATAAATATTACTGATTCTATAATTTTATAATTACTTAAAATAAAAAAAAAACATACTAAGTAGGTAAAAAAAAAATGTTTTTAATAAATAGCAACGTTTAAAGCGTTTGAAATTAAATACCATTTAAAAAAAAAAAAATAGAAATTAGAAATTTTTTTACATTGATTTATTTGTAGTTGTTTTTTTTTTCTTCTGGTGACAATTGTTGTTATAATCTTTCAAAACTACTCTATATTTTATTCAATTCCTACGTTAATGCAAGTTGGGGAGCTGAATGTCCGATCTTTAAACCTAAATCAATATTTTATTTATAATCTTAGATACTTTCTTGAGACTGGTTAGTGTTGTTTAAATAAATAATTTAATTTGTATCCATTTTAGTCTCAACACATTTTATTTTGCTTACAAGTCTGACGTTTCGGCCAATCCCGCCATCCTCAGGGGCAATCTTAATACAATTTTTGAACTAAATGATTTAAAAACTCAACTTCATGCAGGCTATTCTGCCCAGGTCAAAACAACAATTTATAATTAGTTAATTTTCATATTAAAAACAAAAATTAAAATTCATTTATCACAGTCACTATTTGTTAAAACTTCATCACAACAATGCTTGTACACAATTGTATTAAGATTGTCCCTGAGGTTGGCCGGATTGGCCGAAACGTCGGATTTGTAAGGAGAATAAAATGTGTTGAGGCTAAAATGGATGAAAATTAAATTATTTATTTAAAATAAATCAACATATTTAGATAAAATAAAATGCAAAACTTTTGTAACATTCTATTTTATATCTCCGTTTCTAATTTATTAAACTAGATCTCGTTTGTGACCTTTGCTGCAACTTATGTAGATGTTAATTCTATTATTTTTCAAATGATGAATAGTATAATATTACGATGATTAGTTTATTTTAAATCATATTTATCCACATCTTAGTTTACGTTGAATTCATGCTATCTATACTATATGCTATTTCTTTGTTACTTCATTTCAGTTGTTTGTATCTTCATGAGCCTTGCAAAGTGGGGCGAAACGTTGGCTCAAATACATATAATATAAATAGTTTATTTACTATCTGAGTTCTCTTGACCGAACCCGGACCATCTTCCTATTATTTAATACATACGGACAATTAATAATCTTCCAGTTGAGTGTTATTGTTTTTAACTGGCCCTCATTGTCCCCTCTCTTACTTGGTTGTAAATAGTCGAAATTTCGTTTTTTGTTTATATAAATGTTGTATTAAATTACCTATGCGTATATCCTTGGAAAGCTGATGTAATTAAGCAACATTTTTATATTGTACAAAATTGAAATTATTTTCTCTATGTATAAGGATGATGATGTGGATTGACTGTGCTAATCTGCAGGAGATGGTGAGGGCAGCGGTGAAGAAGGAAGAAAAGGTATTAATTACTATTTATATATTCCATAGTTGGTCTTCATCCTGGCTAATAGATGGTTCCTAATCCTCAAACTATAACTGAAGGCCAAATGAAAACAACGGGTCAATTAAGGGGACTATATTTACACTCAAACCTAGAGCCGCCGTGAAGACCTACTATGTAGGTCGAAGAAAATATATAAATAGTTTTAACTATTTTTTTTTCCATCTTCATCACAGCCCTGACCATCTCCTTCGAAGGAAATTATGTTCAGTTTTATTATTATAACGAGTGGACTACCATTTTGCCAACTATTTTATTAGGGCTACGATGTTCGATAAATGAAGCAGCAGAAACACCCATAGCCGAACTTTATTTTATGCTACATCACTACGTATTCATAGCCGAACCTGTATATTCCAGATCACTACGCATTCATGGCCGAACTGGTATATTCCAGATCACTACGCATCCATAACCGAACTAGTATTTTCTACATCACTACGCATCCATAGCCCTACTGGTATATGCTACATCACTACGCATCCATAACCGAACTAGTATTTTCTACATCACTACGCATCCATAGCCCTACTGGTATATGCTACATCACTACGCATCCATAACCGAACTAGTACTTGCTACATCACTACGCATCCATAACCGAACTAGTATTTGCTACATCACTACGCATCCATAGCCCTACTGGTATATGCTACATCACTACGCATCCATAACCGAACTAGTACTTGCTACATCACTACGTATCCATAGCCCAACTGGTATATCATCACTACGCTTCCCTGCTGATTATATTGTTGAGCCTACTTCCGATCCCAAGCCCATTGTACTAACAATAATCAGCCAATTAAGTTCTACATTTAAAATCTACTGCCTTTACACCCATCATTCAAGCAACAGCCGAGAACATTCAAACGGGCCTGCGCAGTAGCTTATGTCTTTGTCAGTGCGTACCGCGTACAAGCCTCCTTGAAAAAAACCCTTATGAAGGGCCCTATCGAATATTGAGATAGATAGAAGACATAAAGTTTTTGTGTTCGACATAAAAGGTAAACCAGTCAACGTTTCTACGGTCATGTTCAAACCAGTCTATCTCCTGGTTACCTAGGAACCTGAAGAACCCATATATAAACGACAGCTAAACAACCACTTGCAGAAACGAAATTACCATCTACGACCAGATCAGGGCGTCAAGTGCTAAGAAGTAGGAGGCTGAGAACACTGACAGCTTGGTGGCGCTATAGTGGAAACTCCGTATTATATTCATTAATTGCCAAATAAGCCTACAAATTCAATATATCGAAAAGTCGATAACCCAAAGTAAAATCGTCTTCGCTTCGACTTGACCTTAAGGAGTGAACCCATTCAGATCATTAATTCCCCTTGATTCTTCAGAAGAATATTGTATTAAATATTTCATAATAGCCTCCAGAACCTTTCTTGTTATCCAGGACGATCGCCCAACATTCCACCAGGCGTCCTTAAATCTTCCTTCCTTTATTAAGGTCACCATGGCTGGCCATTGTATTCCCTCCTTCATGTATTGTGTACATCCTCCTCTTGGTAATTTCTTTTCTCGGAGAGAAGATATTTCATATCCTGCTTGACAGGATTCGTTTTCCACTCAGGGTTAAAACAAGTTTAAACCAAACCAAAATATATATTTTCGGAAAGGACTTGAGCCTAGTATTTTAAGACGAAAATATTGGCAACATTTATATTTTTTTAAGTTGTTTTACTGTTAGTTGTAATATATTTCATAGTATTTACAAATTATAATTTCTTAATATCCATTACAGTTATAAATTATAATTTTTAAATATTTTCTAGTCTGAGGCAATGAGACAGTGAATGAATAGTTTCGTTATGTTATGGATGGTTACAACTAAATGTGAAAATTCTGTATGAGGAGATGATTGGGGCTGCGATCACTGAAGAACAAAAATAAGCAAATATTTATTAGTGCCAACTTTCGGCCAGAATTTCAGGCTTTCATCGGGCTAATAACCAAAAATCATAGTGATTGAATGGAAGTACAGAAAAAAAGCATAAGGTAGATGCATACGTAATACTGAAGAAAATGTATATATAATAATATGCTGTGTAATATTATCAAAATTTTGAATATGTATATATAAAAATTGAAGTAAGATCAAATATTAAAAAATGCATAAATGTGATTAATTAGATCTGTAAGTAGAGTTAAAGAAGTTGGTATCGAGTAGTGAGCAATATTAATAACAGTAATAAGATGTGGTGAACATCTTATTATGTAATACCAATGCAGTGCCCTAGGGAAGAAGAGAATAAGAAAAGAATAATAGTTAGTTAATAAGAGAGACGTATTGACTAGATATGGAGACGTCAAGAATAAGAAAAGAATAATAGTTAGTTAATA
>NW_027110638.1:321183-338268 GCF_000696795.3 Halyomorpha halys | reverse complement strand
GATTCTCCACATGTTTTTATCATGTCACTATGTCACCTACAGCAAATTTACTTGTTGTATATATGTGTATACAGTTGTAAATATCAATAAATAAATTATTAAAAAAAAAAAAAATTAAGGTGGGCAGGGCATCTTGCTCGGATGGCTGAGCGTGATCTACCAAGGAAAATAGTGACAGAGGTACTACATGGAGCAAGGCACAGAGGAAGACCACGCCTTCGATGGAGTGATGGTGGAGTGGTGATGCCAGGACCATGATAGGAGTGAGGAACTGGATGGCGGCCGCTCAGGATCGTAATGATTGGTGGAGGCAAATGCAGGAGGCCAGGACTCGATATTCAGCTATAGAGCCGAATTAATAATAATAATAATAAGAGAGACGTACGATATATAGGATCAAGACCAAGCACTACTAGCGCGCTGGACCGATCATCAACTACAAATACGTTAGTGAGATCCTTGTTACGTATAAGATGAAGTAATAATGCGGCTATGAACTAGACAAACGTTGTACGTAAGAAAGATATAACTGGAACTAAATATTAAAAATAAACAGGTGGTTAATGAATCATAGGGGGAAAGGTATTGAACATTAATTTGTTTATTGGTTTTGAAATTAACGGGAGGAGAATTTAATTAGATCAATATGCTTTTGGAAATACTTTCATATGTCATACTTTCGGATTGTGGTTAGTATAGATAAGTATTGCCAAAATCGAAAGAATAGTTTTAGTATAAAGTTTAGGAGTTGAAGATTTACCGAAGAAAAAGGAATGTTTATGTTCTAGTTTGATGAGGAGGTGGCGAGGCGCTTTGCCTTTTTAATTCTATTTGAAATTTTTTTAAAAATGTAATGTTCTATTTTCGTTTCAGCGGGAGATAATCTCGGTTTGTTTACTGGCTTTGACTTAAAGTGAACAAGTCTCGTACTTGTGATGTATCATTATATTTCATAGAAGATGATAGGGAGTGCATTTAGAAATTAACACAAATAAGTTGGAAAACTTATTTAATAGTTCTAACGTTTCGGCCTGAATTTCTAGGTTTAATCAGGGCTAAGAACAAAGAACAAGATAACCAATGAATAAAAAAAAGAGAGAAGATATGAGCAGGATGTTTTTAGTAAATATTGTACAGAGTGAAAATTATAATTATTAATCAATATAATAATAATTAATAGATAATAATACAATATATCTGTTTATTTATTTTTATTTTTTTTTTTTTGTATTCATTGGTTATCATGATCTTTGTTCTTGGCCCTGATTAAAGCTAGAAATTCTGCCCGATACGTTGGTACTATTAAATACGTTTTTTCAACTTAGTTGTGTGAATTTCTGACCGTACTCCACCGCATCAGCTTCTCCACATATATTGCTATGTATTGACAATCTGGGGTATTATAAAGGTGTTTCGTCATCTGCCCCTATACCTGGTCAGGGTATCCTTCTGGGAAGCTTTTGGCATCCTCGGATATGAAAACATCTGTATTAAGTTTGTCACATTACCAGAGGCCCCTGAGAAAATTAGATTATCTAACCTTTAAGTGTCAAAACACAAAATAGGTTGGGACGAGGGACCAGAATCAAATTAACCAGGTGCAGGCCCTTCCTGGACAAGTCAAACCTTTTCTACACATCCTCGGCCCTGAGGAGGGGGACGCCTGTCTCGGGAGTCTTTGGACATCGATAACCAATCAGAGAAGAGATTTAAAAAATAAGGTAACGCCCCAAAAGAGAAGTGGGAGAAAAATACAGAGAGGGAATTTAGAAGTGCAGACAGACTCAGGCTTGGACGGGGAAGCACCACCACAGTCAGGATGCACTTCGACCAGACGAAGTCGTGAGAAGGACCACCAGACTTGGACATCCCTTATGAAACAGAAGACACCTACGGCACTACATTCCACGGCATCAGCAACTATAAGTATAAATTAAATAATAAGTAATCATGTAATAATCTATATTTTATGGCAACCTTTATCTGAATCATTTGAATCATTTTAATCACAATAACAAATTGTAAATAAATACTTAGTTTCTTTATGTAGTTTATATACTATTATGTAACCTAATATACCACTCTTTATTATCCTATATAATTAATAGTAAGAACATTTTATAAATATAAAGGTATTTAATTGGTAAACTGGTAAATACACAAACAGCCTTTGGAAAGGAATCCAATTATGATAATAGTTTTTTAGGACTCAATTTATAATCGATTAATTAACTTATTTTTGGATAATTGCCTTCAGCTATTATCCTGGCATCCCAAGTAAATATGCTACTAGTACATAGCAATATACGAGTATTGTCCACTGTGAATTATCTTCTCATCATATGTATCTTAGTTAATCCTAATAAAGATGAATTTAAGTATGTATGATAATTAATTCATTCTGTGAACGTTTTAGAATTCTGTGATTGTTGTGTTTTACAACGATATATTTTTTTGACTTTTACTAATTCTATTTTATCCTCTAATCTTTGATGAGGCAGCTCTGCGATAATCACTTAGCCTTTTGTTAATATCTACTAACTTCTTGTATTGGCGCCTGATCACTAGGGTAAAGTCTTTAATCCTAATACAAGAGCTTCAATAGACCGACTTGAATTTAGTACTATTTATAGCATCCTTATTATTAATTTATTATAACTATTAAAGTAAAAATGGCATTGGTTATTGTCAGCTGGACCTTATCATAACAATAATGTATATTGTAGGATTCAATGGGAATGTTATATTGTACTGTTTTCGATATATATATATATATATATCACATATATATATATATAGTTCAACATATATATATATATATATATATATGTTGAACAAACAAATGTTGAATCTTTGTTTACAATAAACTTATGAATTACCGGACCGCTTTACACTTTTTTTCTTCAATATCTCCTCTGTCCCTATGGAAAGGTTTAAAGATACTAAAATCCCTGAATTCTCTGGTAGAAAAAAAGTTATGAACAATATTAAACGTTTTTGATAGTAGCTCAGAAATTATAACGTTTTTTTCATGATTATTGTACACAAATCGATTTAATTATTTCCGAGGAATAAGAATAAAATATTAGTGATTCCATTCTGCTATATTATATTCATAAAAAAATTATAAAAACATAATGTAGCTCAATGTAAAGTAGGTCAACAATTTTTTTTTTTTTTGGAAAAAATCAAATGATATTGGTTTTTAGCATCGTCTCTAGGTACAAAATACCATTTTTCAAAAAAATTAAAAATTGGAAATTTGTCACTTGGATTTTTCTTTCATAAATCTTCTTCATTTTATCCAATACCTACGTTAATATAACCTTGGAAAACTGAATGTCTACCTTTTAGCTTACATGAACTAAATGTAGACTTAATAAGGGCGAAAACGAGTTTTAAATAGGAAAAAAAATTTTTTTTCAAACATTTTATTTTTCATTTATAATTTGTTTAATTGGACATGGATTATGCTGTTTAGTGCAGTTTATATAACCAGTGCCAAGTTCGGCGTGGATTGATTGATGACTAGTGCTAAAGTTATTTTAATTTTTGAATACAAATTTCTGCTTCGCCCCTTATTGCATATATTGGTTCTATCAGATTTACATAATTCGATTTTCGCGTACTTTTTTTGAGTTTATATAAAGTCGGGGTTGGGGGTCTCATTTTCTGATGACCCCTTGCAGCGGACATCGGAAGACCCCGAAGACGCTGCGACTGCGAGGCCGCCCTCCTATATTATCTATCGTGGCCTGCAAGCTAGGACCTGGCCTGCACCTACCATCACGTCACAGTCGATGGACATACTGGCCAGCCTGAGTCTGAGGAAGAAGCAACCTTTTTAACGAACACAGGATTTCATGGTTTGAACCACTTCGCCTATCGCAAATTAAATAACATAAAAATCACTGAAGACCAAAATGAGTTTATTCTAACATATTTACAAGAACTACATGTTACTCTTACTATACAGTGTTTCTCTCGTCTTACTTAGCTATCTAGTGCTAGGAAATATATATGTACACTTGAGAAGAAGGGGTAGGAAGAATAGTGAAAATAGGAGAAGGGGTTTGGAACAATCAGATAATTTAGGAAATTAGGCGGGGCCTAGAGAGCCTATGAAATTTAGAAGTAAATATCTGGGAGGGGGGAAAAGGCGTGACTGGAAGCAGGGTGGCCAGGCTTCCTAGAAATTGGGTGTAAGAGACCATGAGCTAAGGATTTGTGGGAACTGACTTACATATGTTTAACATAAAATAGTTAGACTGATGCAAGTCCATTGTGAGATGACACCTTGTACCTGCTGAAGTGTCAGCTCTTGCTATTGTCACAGGATACTAAGGGTTTGAAAGGGCTGTTAGAAGGGTCTCAGGGGCCTTCTTAGAACCTAGTCGTTTTTATTGGGTTCCTTTTCTATAAAATTGTAAGGGAATGTGAACATATGCAACCATACGTCTAAAGTTACTGAACCTATAGTTCGGCAAGGGGCAATAGTTTAAATTTATAATACCGGTTCCTTAACTCGCACACCAAAACGAGGGAAGCGGCAATAGGATACGGAAGGAACCACGGCAGCGAGACTTCCAACCCAGTCACCAGATAAGCAACTAATTTCTTAATATATGAGACCCCATGATTTGCTCTTATGTCATATAATCAAATAATTATTTAAATTAACACTTCAACCCTTTTCCACACTGATATCAATTTAATATTTCAACATAAACTCTAGATACCTGATGTATACAGGTTCAATTTATGTTACCAAACTTAATAATAATAAAGTATTAGTAAATGTTTAATTTTAACTAAATATAATAATTTACATAAAACTATCAATAGTGTTCATTAAATCTATGTACATCCTCAAATATGGCAATAGCAAACCATTGCTGGACCATCTAGTGATTTATAAAACTTGTTCCTTTTTAAATACTTTTTCAAAATAGAATGCTCCCCCCCCCCGGTTTAAACGTGAAACGTTGAAATTAAGTTTTGAGAAATAAGCTTAAATTAGTGTAACAGCCTTAGACGAAGAGCTAAAGAGGACATTAGCTTCAAAGCGCCCCCTATCCTTTGAAGCCCAAATCCGATAGAATTGTAGCACTTCTGTTTAAATGTAAATTGCTGGTTAAAATGCTATCTCGTTGCTGCTCTGTAGATCACGTGACGATAAAAATGCTCCTATTATTTCTTATATTTCTCAAGTAATTCACAAAGTTACTTAATGTCACATGTATTGAAGGAATACATATTTTACTTTCTTAGTTGTAAATATTCTAACTTATTTCTTTCTTAATCAAATGTTTCTTCCATTTAATGTTATTTATAATAAAAATGCATTTTAGTCTACTTTATCGTTTTATAGATTATCTAAAATAGTCTTGGGGTTAAAATTGTGTGGATGTTACGAAGTAAAATATAAGTAAATAAAAAACACAAGTTATTTATTCATGCCGACGTTTCGACCTAAATTTCAAGTCTTCGTGAGGGAGTAATAGGCAGAGGTTCTAGCTAAACTTTAATTATTTTTTATTCGTCTATTTATATCGAAATTTACATACTACATTCTAGAAGCGATAGGGAATAGATTACTTATTTACCATCGTACCTTATCACAACCACATCCTCAATTCTGATTCTGATATCAATTATTATATGTTAGCCACTTTAATTTCTGGGTAACAAATTCGAAACGTATTTATTTGTAAATAAGAATTTTTAAAATCTTCAAGTTTTTCAAACTAAAGAAAGAAAGAAAGATTGAAATTTTGATAAAAGAAACATTAAGGACGGTGGAGAATGGTGTTGGTGAAGAAAAGGCAGAAGGAGGCTATTTGTCTTGGAGGTTTGTTAAGTTTGGAAGGTCGGCCCTCAAGTCAGGTCAAGTCTAAATAAGGGCGCCCCCCTTCAAGAAATTCTTCAAGGGAGATAGTCCGATGGGAACCATTGTGGTGCCACACTGACTATCTTCCAAGCGCACATCTATTTTACTGCCATTCACAATTTTTTTTAATCAATAACATGTCTACATTTTGAGAATTTACAATAAATTATTTCGGATAAATGATATAGAATAAAATATTGTGTTATGAATACAGCTTACATTAATAAAAAAATGAATCTATACTCATGAAGGGAAGGTGTGCAATACTTTGCAAGGAAGGCCTGTCACCTGTACGAAGGGTAGTGCAAGAAGGTGATTTGATCAAAATCATACACGACAGCCTGATTTACCCCCAATTAAAGGTACCTAATTTATGAGTTTAGATGGAAATCGAAGGGCTTCGGAATTTACAGGGTTGACTTAGGGCTACAGTAATACTATAAATAATTGTCTGTGAAAGGTGGATTCCAACACCGTTTCCCTCGGCTTATAGTACTTAATAATATTTCGTTCATTTGTAACTCATTTTGGATAAACCAAGGGATGGCCTACCACACTCTCCTTCTAAGGAAATAAAAAGAGAGATTGACCACGCCTTCGGAACTCAGGGTTACCTTGCGGTTGATAAGAATGTCCACTATTGTAATCTGAACCGATGGCAGCCAACTATTGTCCCGCCCCTGGTGTTCACTATAAGACCCAACGTTTTGGCTTCACTTTTCCTGACAGCTTACCCATTATACTATCTCCCAGGTTGAGACCTAAAGCTGAAAGCGAAAACATAGGTTTTGGAGTAAAATCGAAACTACTAACCTAAGTATTAAAAAAATGATGAATTGGGTAGATGGATTAAGAAATTGTTGTGTTGTTTAAATCTTCTAAAAATAAGATTAAAAAAAAAATGAATTTTCAGATCAAAAATGGCTTCGCTTGGTTTCGCAATCTAATTGATCCTGAATCTCTTACGGCAGGCTAGAATAATAAGTATATCTAGTTTGAAAAATTAATGATTTCATTTCAATGACATATTATTGTAGTATATAACACATAAATTAAGAAACATCTTTTTAAAGACATCTTTTCTGTTTATAGTATCACATACATATGGCGCAACAATCCACCACTGAAAATCTGAGGTCGGGTCTCTTATTCTTTCTGTTTTTGTTTACTCTTTCACGTAACATTGACATCACAGTTAAAATTTAGATAGAATGTTCCCGAGTGGGAGTAAAATTTAGAGAGTTCAAAAGAAGGAAAAATCCCATAAGAAAGGTCAAGAAGGTGTCCGATGTAGAGAGGTTTCCATCAAGAGAAGGTAATGGAGGTAAGAGATAAATAGATAAATTGACTTCCTAAATAAATAAATAGATATTAAATTTAAATAATTAAATTCTGTTAATGGAAGTCATTTTATCTATTTTTTAAAAAAATATTTAATGATATTATACAGACTTAAGGCTTCTTTGGAATTTTCCAATCACACTCAAGCAATAACATTTTTTCCATAGTAAAAAAAATACATTTTTCTTTATTAATCTTTCTTCTTTAATCTTAATTTAACTCATTCTTTATTAACCTCGCTCCTTCTTTATTAATTTATCTCCTTCTTTATTAACTTTCCCCCTCCTTTATTAATCTCCCTTCTTCTTTATTTCCTCTCTCTTTCTTTATTAATATCCCTCCTTCTTTACTAATATCTCTCCTTTATTAATCTCCCTCCCTCTTTATTTATCTCCCTCTTTTTTTTATTAATCTTTCTCCTTCTGTATTAATCTACCTCCCTCTTTATTTACCCCCTTTTTTCTTTATTAACCTCCATTCTTTATTAATCTCACTCCTTCTTTACTGATCTTCCCTCTTCTTTACTAATCTTCCTCCATTATTAATCTCCTTTCTGGATGTAAAACCAATTTCATTCATTAAATTGAGATATCTCTTAAGTCTAAAAAAAAAGAAAAATATCTACATTCTTTTAACTCTCTTAAATCATCTTAGAGTAATCTGGGACTATATGTCAAATATGAATAGATAATTGCCACATCGGAAGTTTAAAATATTTATTAGTATTAAAGATGCTTAAGGAAGCATTCTCTGGAATCTTAATTATACCCAATACAATATCTTTCTTTTTTAAAAAGGGACAGTTCTTTTTTTATGAATCTCCTTCCTCGTTATAAAACCGACAAAACAGATTTAAAATCGACATTGAGCAAATGAGTTGAGTGACTTAAAGAAGGGAGTATGATCGTTTGAGATCTTAAGGCAGCCTTAATTGGACCCTCAGCCCCCTCTTCGTGTCACCGTTCTGTATTTTATAATCGAGGGTCTTGAGAGAGGAGAAAAAAAAAAAACAACTTGGATTAGTGACAGGATGGGAATTAATTAAAATGGGCACAGAGGGAGGCTATTAATATTGCAACCGGTGTAGGGGTAATTTTCAATTTAAACTGCGCCCCCTCCAATCCCCCTCGAGCCCCCCTCGAGCCCTCCTTCCCGTCTTCCAGATTTACTTTAAGCTGAGACTCGGATTTAATTTCGCTTGGCTAGTTCTCGGCCCCTTAGTGACGTCAACCTGAAAGCTTAACTATCCGTCAAACTGAGAATAATTCAATATTTTTTAATAGCCAAGTTGATTGCTACTTAACAAGCAATTTGATTCTTTGATAAATGTTTACTGAGTTTTAATAATTAAGGTTCTATGACTTGAAGATTTTTATATTAACCAGTGCAGTGGAATCTCCTCATGAATTTTCCTTTATTCAGAAACCCATTAATTAAATCTCAACGCTTCACGGATTTTTTAGGCCGTTTTTGATGTAGTTCTTTCCTCCTGGAAAGGCCGACTTTTTTTTTTTTCTGTGGCGGTCCTTAGAAATGAAAACGGCCCCTACCATAGCGTTAGATATGGTGGTTTCTCCCACGTGGTATCTTGCCAACTTTCCTGGCATTCATTGTAGCGTTGCAGCGTTCTGATCTATTGCTTCAAGCTTCAATTTGGATAGCGTCTGTTGTACCATTAAGGCAATAATTATAGATAATATTAAAAAAAAATAATTAAAATTTGTACCGCTATAACCCATGAAATGTTAGGGATTTAGTACTTTGAAAAGAAGTACTCTTACTAAACCAACGGTTGTGCCAGGAGGTGATTTGGTCAGAATCACCTATGGTAATTATAGGGAAACGGGGTGGCTCAGTGAGTAAGCCTCTGTGGTACTATCGCCGGTTCGAATCCGGGTGTGTCTTATTATTATTTATTCTTATGCTAAAGCCGTGAGTCAAGCCTGTGGGTTCAGGGGCCCTCGTGGGGCTTCTATAAACTGGGTACTCTTCATTAGAGTATGCTCTAGTGGTCTTGAACAAATCATCTTGTAATATAAACGGCCGCTGACCCTTCAGCTCAGTTATAGAGGTGTAGCATTTCAGTTTTTATTATAATTATGTTTTATATTTCCAGTTTATTAGTAATTATCTTATGGAGACCGTTTAATTGCTTGTATCCATTTTGATATCAACAGCTTGTTTTATGTTTTTAGTTATATGAATTGCTCACATTATTTTGCTAATAGTTTGTATAATTAACAGTCTATGCTTTTTTCATTTGTGAAATTATGGTTATATTTTTGCTATTACTGCTGTGTTGTTCTTTGCAATTTTTTAATTTTCCGGAGCTTTACAATATACTTTTCCCCACAATTTTGATAATTTATTTTATAATTTTTTAAAAAATTTATTAATTACTTTTTTTTCAATATTATTATATGAAGGATAAATTTTAAAAATATCCCAGAAAAAGTGAATAAATAACTTGTCAAAATTGTCAGAGAATACCTATAATAATCTCATTTTAAAATGGCAGTGACAGGGGGTGAACCCCAGAGAAACAAGTACGAATATATTGACACAAGACATGCCCTCTGCTGATAACGTTATCACTGGCCAAACACTCGCATCACCATTTCGTACTTTATAAGAATTAATGGACGTTGCGAATAAACTTGATATTTTTATCAATGACGATGAACTTTTACATCGCAGCATGTCGTCAGGGATTTTGCATTGTGGAAAACAATTATCTCAATGAAAATTAACATCAAAGATGTTAGGTGGGAAAGGATTATGAGAATCGGGATACACTTAAGGCCTACTAAAGTACTTGGGTGTATTGTTTCTTATTGGCTTATATAAATGATTTTCAATTTACTATATTTGTTAATAGTGATGCATGATATCACGTTACAATAGTGATGCATGGTATCACGTCACAATAGTTATGCATAGTATCACTAGGAATTAGAGTCAGAAGCGGGATTTCGGGTAAGATAAAAAGAATTGAGAAACAATTTTTATTTTTATTGCTTAAGTGTGTAGTGATAGTTCTTAGAAAGAAGCAGTTTATGCCAACGCTGGCAGATAACGAAAATGGAATACCTGTTATCATTATTACTGTCACATCTGTTATCGTCTATATCTAAAAATAATTATCATTTTAATATAGTTTATAATTAAGTGTGGCCACAATATTTTTGCCGATATATGTTGTATAATTAAAATTATCTAATGCTTGTTCTAAAGGGACCTAGATCCAGAATAATAAACTATTTTTCATTTCATTTCATTATTTCGGGAAATAATATCAACAATGGACGAAATGAAATATGACCAGGGTGAAATGAAGAAATAACTGAGAATCAAGCCCTGAAACGTTGAAAATATTTAAGAAATATAAAGAAGCAGATTGGATATGTTGAAAATCTGAACTTAGATTTATAAAAGCAGGTAAAAACCATTGATATATGAAATAAAAATGAGGAATATTATGTTAAGATGCTGGAAGATGAAGTTGACTCCCTGGGACATGAACAGGAAGCCAACGGATGTGCAGTTGGCACCAAAGAAGGACGTTCTCAACAACGCAGTAGCAAGGAGACACCTCAAGATTCACTTAAAATCAAGGTTCCAACATAAGACGAAAAATCGTCATGGCAACCTATCTATGTTATTTCTTTGGCATTCCTGGAATGGCAAGTAAAAACTTCGTTTTACGAGTTAACGTGAGCATGACGAGATCATGATAGGATGATGGGACTTAAAGAGTAGCAGATGAAGATAGGATGATGGGACTACAAGAGTAGTAGATGAAGATAGGATGATGGGACTACAAGAGGGGGAGATGAAGATAGGATGATGGGACCTCAAGAAGAGCAGATGAAGATAGGATGATGGGACTACAAGAGGAGCAGATGAAGATAGGATGATGGGACTATAAGAAAAGCAGATCATGATTGGATGGTGGGTCAAGAGAAGCAGATGAAGATAGGATGATGGGACAAGAGGATCAGATGAAGATAGGATGACGGGACCATAAGAAAAGCAGATCATGATAGGATGATGGGACAAGAGGAGCAGATGATGATAGGATGATGGGACTACACGAGTAGAAGATGAAGATAGGATGACGGGACCATAAGAAGAGCAGATCATGATAGGATGATGGGACAAGAGGAACAGATTAAGATAGGATGATGGGACAAGAGGAGCAGATGAAGATAGGATGATGGGACCATAAGAAGAGCAGATCATGATAGTGAGCATGACGAGATCATGATAGGATGATGGGACTTAAAGAGTAGCAGATGAAGATAGGATGATGGGACTACAAGAGTAGTAGATGAAGATAGGATGATGGGACTACGAGAGGAGCAGATGAAGATAGGATGATGGGACTATTGGAGGAGCAGATGAAGATAGGATGATGGGACTATAAGAGGAACAGATGAAGATAGGATGACGGGACTTATTATAGTATTTTACTTACATATTTTATTAATTATGTATATATTCTTTCTTTTTTTTTTTTCTATAACTTTAATTTTTTAAAATTATTATTATTAAATTAAAATATTCATATTTCTTTATTTCTTTTATGTATTTAAAGAATACTTTACTTATATATATACGTTTGATATTCTATTTATTTCAACACTTTATTTTAAACAATTTTTATTTTGTACATATATTTTCTAATTTGATTTTAATATGTATTTTATTATTTGTTCTTTCCTTTTATTTAATTTTAATTTTTTCATACAGCCTTTATCTTCTTATAATACATAAACTATTCATAATGAGGTGTAGATTGTTGACCGTAGATTACTGATTGGAGAGGATGGTCGAGGGGTGCGGTCAGCAAAGAAACAACATAAATAAACAAAAAAATATTTATTTATGCCGACGTTTCGACCTGATTTTCAACTGAACTTTAGCAGATTTCTGCCTACAATTCCCTGACGAAGGCGTGAAAATCAATCTTGTTTCTTCATCATCATCATCAAATCTTGTTTCTTTGCTGACCGCACCCCTCGACCATCTTCTCCAATCAATAAACTATTCATGTCTTTTAACAGTGTTTAGGAATTTATAATAATATTTATTTTCTAGTCGTCTTATGTATCCTTTTATTCATTGGTTGTTCTCTTGTTTTTTGTTCTTAGCCCTGATGAAGGCTTGAAGTTTGGTCGAAACGTTGGCACTAAAAAATATGTTTTTACTTATTTGTGTTCTTCACTGACCACACCTCTAATCATCTTCTCATTTTATAAATCCACGGACATTTAATAACTTATCCTTATATGAGTCATTTATGTTTAAGTCAATTCACAACGGTATGCATTCCGAGGATCAAAGAGACTTGTTTCATTCATAAAATATTGGGTTGGAGGGTAGAAAGTGCTTTGCCTCCTCTGTAGCGGGCCGTATGGAGAGCAATGTTTGGCAATCTACGTATTGCCGTAGAAAATGCCTACGCTCTTGGTAAATTGTGCTCCTCCACAATGGTTTTGAACTAGCCGTACTACTAACAATGACCCCTTTCGATCCCGAAGGATAGCCTGCAGGCTATGATTGATTGAACTTTCGCATTTTGTACGCCATATGTACAGTGGAATAACCAGGACATTGGAGTTGGAGAAAGCAGAAGTTCAACAAAACTGGATTTTTTTTGGATGTTTTCTTTATACCATATTATACCATGTATGTGTAATTTATATGTGTCCGATTACGGATTGATAAGTATGCTGTGTGAGATAGCAACGTGATGTATTTAGGCAGCATAGATGAATAAAGTATTTCTCTCTCTCTCTGTATAGACGATAGTAGCAACTATTTTGACCACTTCTGACTGTTGGGAACTGCACAGAGCATGCGTAGTAGGGGTTTGTCACTCCCAAGAACTGCACTGCCTACACAATCAGAAGTGGTAAATCGTAAAATAGAGCGGTTAGTAAAAGATGGGATGCTCCCTAGGGAAAGAGGTAATTTTGGGTTTTGAACATTTTTTCATAATTTAATTTTGCTACTTTTGTTTTGTTCTGTCTCTCGTTTCCCTCTAAGAAAAAATAAATTAGAAATGATTTGGAAGAGGATCGCGAAGGAAGATGCTCGGTGTTCCGAAGATGCTCGGTGTTCCGACGAGGATCGTGTTCCGATAGCCTGGAGCCTGAAGCCTGAAGCCTGAATCGGGATTTAAGTGGCTTTGCTCTGTAATACCCGAGCTCTAAGCTTATTCCCAAAGCCGACCATTTATCATCCAACACAAATACACCGTTTCCTTACTGCTCAGCTTAAGTGTACCTCTTTACAACCTGAATTTAGAATTACAGCCATTTTAGCAGATTTATGTTATTTATTCTGTCTCGTAATTTCTAAATGGTGTGCTAGGTAAGGTATATAAAGAAAACTCTTCATAACAATTTCGAATATCTCGGCTATATTGTTCCCTTGGCTATATTGATACTAATGTAAAACTCACCTTCACTGGACACATACTATTTACTTAAAAAATGAAGGTTACTGCTACAAAAAAACATCATTACACTTGCTCTTGTTCATATTGCAATGTACTGGTTCTGGATTTAGTAGGGATGCCAGGATAATCGCTGATGGCCATTATCCAAAAATAAATTAATTAATTAATTAACTTTGAGTCCTGCAAAACTATTATTATAATTGGAGTCTTTTCCAAAGGCCTATGTTGTGTTTACCATTTACCAATTAAATATCTTTATATTTATAAAATGTTGCTACCATTAATAAGGGGTGGTATCGGTTAATCTGATAATATATAAGCAACATCAATGAACAAAGTTTTTATTTACATTGATATGATTAAAGGAAATTAGAATATGATTGAAATTATTCAGATAATTGGTCATAAAATATAGATTATTACCTAATATATATCTGTATGAGTGCTGAGTTGGTTGATTTGGGTGATACGTGTAGTAACGTGAGTGTCATCTTGTTCATAAGGGATGGCGTCCAGGTATCATTGCCGTTCTTAGGACTTCGTCTGGTCTAAGTACATCTTGCCCTCTCTTCGGTCTTGTTACTTCTGTAATTCCACTAGGCTATAAATAATATCTTTTATAACTATTCAAGTTGGTATTTAGCCCCATCTTTATGTACTGCTTCCTATTTTGACTAAATTCTTTAAAATTCCATACCCTCCACAATCCTTTAAATAAAATACATTTAGTAAAAGAGAAGCCACCAGGCTCAATTTCTTTTGCAAACCAATATCTTATAAAGCTATAAGGTAACCATAATTGCATTATTACAGGAGTCCAATGTATAAAACCCAACTCATGATACATATAATCCGCAGATAATTTTTAATAATTAATCTCTACCTAAATTGAAATTTTTGAAACTATGAAAGGATAACTTCGTACCATAAATTGGGGGTACTTTGTTCTAGTAAACCTGTATTCAATATTTTGTTGTATATTATCTATTTTTCATTTTCATTTTTAACATCATTTCCATAAAATAGTTTGTTTTTTAAATATATATTTATTGAAATTTATAAGTATCTATTATTATACATTTAATAAATTTGATCTCAGTAATAATGGAGCGATACTGGCCTGTAGAGAACTACCCATTGGTAGCACTCTAATGACGTTTTTACACTAGTCTCGTGGCCATCTTATTTTTAGGCGCCTCGGAGGATTGTCAGGATGCAAGGTTAGAAACTAGTGGGTTTGGGTGATTAGGGATTTTATAATGGAAGGAATAATATCCAGTTCGGGCTAGATCGGTTGTATATGGAACACTAAGGTCTTTATGTATGATTTTATTTGTGACAAAGTAAGGAGCATTGAGGATTTTGGATTGTAAGGATTGAATACGAGAGGAATTCCAAGGTTTAGTGGAGCCCCAAAGCTCTACTCCATACGTCCAGATTGGTCTTATTATAGTCATGTAGATCAGTTCCATAAAATAATATTTTCAATTCAAACAAAAAAATGTATATGAGATTGGGAAGCCACAGACATGTGAAGTATAAAGCAAAAATGCAACCAACAACATTTCAACAAGTTCTTCAATCATACTAATTATAATAATTAGTCATATTCATTTTTAATAAAAAAAATATAGTTATTCCTTTGGCGTTGAAGGTTTGACAATTGTAAAGATGGCGAGAAGCCCTGGATATATATTATTAATTATTAGTGACCCAAACGTTGTTTGGCCTTACAAATAGCATGATTGTAGTATTGATGATATGTCTATACAAACACAATCTTGATCGCTGATCGACTGTGTGTAGCAATAATACGAAGATTGTCCGGCTGCGGTCAAAGAAAACCAAATATTGTTACCTCATTGTAACGTTTCACTCATTAAATAGTTTAATTACTTTTTGAATTTTTTCTTTTACCATCTTCCTTTTTGCTACTGTTTCTACCCATATGATGACTTATGTCTCTCGATGTTTTTGGTAAAGACTTGATATTTTCAATAGCTTTTTAGTTTTTTAACCTCGTTATTCTTTTTTTGACTATGTTGATTACCTGTATTTTTCTTCAAACTCCATTTCGTTTAGCGAAGTTGTTGTAATATCAAATTAAAGCAATAAAGTAATACATATCTATACTTAATTATTCTACTTATTAACCTCTAAGAAAGTTTGATAGGATCTATAAATATTAGACCTATAATACATAAAAAATCGTTTTATACAAACTGGAATTGTAATCGCGTTTATTTTCAATTCGGCTATCCACTACCCTACTCCTATCTAATTTTGATTTATTTTGACCTTAATTCTTATTAATAAAATTATCTTATATTATATTTTATTTACTTTTATTTATTTTTTTTATTTATTGATAGAAATTACAATCTGCCACACAGTTGTGGGCAATAGGTAATAGTGATGAATGATCTCATACATACTAAAATAAAATAAAATAAGTAAATGAATAGAAAAAAAAACTCTCTTAAAATATATACAAACAGAAGAATAAACAAAATGAACAAAATTTATATTTTATTATATACGAAAAAAGAAACACCTGTCTTTTTTATTAACTTTCAAACTATTGTTTTAATAATGATTGTTTTCTTCAATTATGATGTTCTTAAAACGCTTCAGAAGTTGTTTATAATTAATTTTTAGAAGTAGTACAAAGCCTCTCTCTGTATTCACAAACATTTGTCCACTTACTGAAAAAAAATAATAATAAAAACATTATGCTTTTATAAGTAACGATGTTAACTAGGAGTATATAACTAAATTTGATAGGTTTTTTAAATAATAATATGAATGAATTAATAAACTAGAATAAAATTGAAAATATAATGAGGACATGACAAACCTTGGATCTTGAGGTAGGTTACTTATTAATGGTGTGTTGATATAGCGATTAAATGAAATAGAAATTGTAAACTTATTATTATAACAAGTATAGCTGTGGAAATAATAATAAATTTAGCACATTATGATGATAATTAATTTATTTGTACATATTGTTTCGTAATTTAATGAGTTTCATAGGTTATTGGATAATGATAAAAATTAACAAAGGCATAATGACCTGCAAGAATGTGATAACCAACTTTTGGTTGTGAATAATTTTTCATAATGTTTTTTGGATTAATTTATAATGAATGTAATTAAAATTCTTTTAATTGATAGATCCTCGAAAATGGCGGGAATGACTGAAACGTAAGAGTGTAAAGATAATAAAAAAAGTTATTGAGACGATATGAGTGTTTGTGTTATAACTAATAAACAAATCTGACTCAAACAAGTATTCACATTATATAAAAATGATTTTAATAAAAAGAAAAAGACTGAAAAGACAGGAAACTGCACGCAGATTTTGACTTTTACAGCACTTACTAGA
>NW_027110638.1:307994-320256 GCF_000696795.3 Halyomorpha halys | reverse complement strand
ATATAAAGAAAATAATAATAAACAAATTTGGAAATATACAGATACCCTCTCATTTTTAACAGAATCGTTCGAGTCGTAAGCTCTCTCTGCCTTTTATTAAATATTTTGTTTTCTCCAATCCCACATATCTCTTTTTTCTTGTTGCTTCATTATTCACTTTGTTAGGCATAGTATATTTGTTACCTTATTAATTCCTATTTATCCATATTACTATATAGCATTTATATATTGTAACATATGTCACGTTGTGTTTCTTGCTCATTGTATCATATATAAACAAAGAACTGACTCGTTGGCCAAAGAGGTGGCCAGCAACGGAGCCATAAAATCGCTTTACTTGCACAACCGTTGTTTAAGAAAGAGTACTTCTTTAGAAATTTCTGAATCTATGAACCTTCATGAATTGTAGCTGTACAAATATTAGTTTTATTATATTTATTTTTTATAAGGTTGCAATAATATTATATTATATGATATTGTAAGGAGTAAACCTTTTCCTAAGGTTTATACTTTAAGCTTTACTTTTATCTAAGGTTTTTATTTTAAGGTGTAAACCTCTTCCAAGGTTTATATTTTAAGGAGTAAGCTTATTCGGAGTCTAAATCGCTCGTGAATTCATAAACTTAAATTAAAATCAAATCGAATGTTATTGCTAATGTCACATTCCATTATATATTAATTATAGTACAGCAAGGCTCCCATCTCCATATCTACATATACATAATCAAAAACAAATACACAGCACAGAATACACATTGACACAATTCCTTACAGAACATGGTAACACAAAATATTACTTAAAACGATTTAATATTATGACAACTGAGAAGTGTGACGAAGATGGACAAGTGCACAACTTCAAATATATACTTTATGAATGTAAACTATATGACTATAATACAAGATGTTTTGTTACCACCAACAAGGCAATTGGCCTGAACTAGAACACATACTTTTCACTAAATTTAAGGCAACTTGCTAAAATTCATAAAACAAATTGATTTTGACCAGCAGACTAATTATATAGGGCCAATCTCTTGTGTTTATTGATTTTTGATTGTTTTTTGATTATTAATTAATTATGCGTTTTTTTAAATGTAAGAAATTATATATACTCAAATCTTTTGTACTGTAAACATATAATATATGTAGTATGTCTTTCATGGCATGGTACATGTATAAAGGAAATGAACTAACTCTTTATATGTTGTTTTAAATTGTTTTCATTATTTTTAGATATTGGTCGCATTTCATTTTTATTCTATTACACATGATTAAAATTTTCTTCCACACTTTTCATTATGTTTATTTCTGTATTTAGTTGAACACTGTCTTTTTAAAACTTTTTTTTTGTTATTTCCTTTGTAAAGTTCTTATCTCTACAGTAATATATTTTATCATCTATTAGTATTAATCTACGTAATTTATGGTTATGTATATTTTCAAGTTTGTTTATTATTATTTTTTGTTTTATTTCTAAATTAAGGTTGTAATCTCATTATTTTTTTTTCAGCCCTGATGGAGGCCTGAAATTCAGGTCTAAACGTCGGCACACATAAATGTGTTTCGTTTATTTATGTATTTTTTGCTCACCGCACTCCCCAACATTTTCTGCCATATTAATCTAAAATCAACTATTTACTCTTCTTACTTATGTTATTTTCCGAAGAACCGAAATTTCGTATTAAATCTACTCTTAGAATATCCCTAATTAGGTAATTTAATTTCTCTGAGTGATGTACTATCTCTAATTGATATATCGTTTTCGGGTTGCTCACATCACAATGCCATTTTGTCCGTATTTATGACGTTGATGATTGATTTATTGTACATTGATTAAACAATTTTATTGAGGTAACCTAGCTACTATATAACTAGCTATATAATTTGATACAAAATATAGATTTATATAACCAAAAGGAAGTTTAGAAGATTATGCAAGATAAAGATAAAGGCATTGATTTTATATGGGTTTATCTAAACCTACAAATATACAATAATTAAAAATAAAAAATTGAAAAAGTCAAATAACCACTCTGTAATATGCAAGAGGTATTTTACCTTAACATGTACAACGGATCAATTATAGTCTTCTGACGACTACAAATAGTTTTTTTTTTTATTTAATGTGATTTAAAACTGTACAAATAATATTATTATTAAATACAATAATTAAATATGTTGGTTATTTCATATACACTTGAAAATCTTGGGAAGGAACTTCAAGTACTTCAAACATTAATTTAAATTAGAAGGCACTCCTTCCATTATAAA
The DNA here is from genome assembly GCF_000696795.3 of Halyomorpha halys. Lineage (NCBI taxonomy): Eukaryota > Metazoa > Arthropoda > Insecta > Hemiptera > Pentatomidae > Halyomorpha > Halyomorpha halys. Next base: position 317,982 of record NW_027110638.1, on the reverse strand, counting down.
CTCTATAACCACTCAAACCCCCTAGTTTCTAATCTTGCATCCTCTTCCATTCCTGACAATCCTGTGAGGCGCCTGAAAAGAAGATGGCCACGAGACCAGCTAATGTAAAATGTCATTAGAGTGCTACCAATGGATAGTTTCTCTACACGACTGTAACACTCCAATTTAACTTACATCAAATTTACTAAATGCATTATAATGTACAGTTGTAAATAGCAATAAATAAATATTAAAAAAAAAAATTGAAGGTCCCGTGGCCATCTTATTTTCAGACGCCTCGGAGGATTATCAGGGATTGTTAAGGATGAAAGATTAAGAATTAATGGGTTAGGATGGTTAAGGAGTTTGACAGTCAAATTAATGGAAAAGCAAATTTATTCATGAACCCTTTAGTATAGGCGCTTCAAAGAAAAAAAGAATTAATATTAAAAAAATATATCATTCTAATAATTCCGAGCTTGCGTATACTACCATTGCCAATAATAAACTATTTATGTTATTTGTATTTTATTCCTAGTAAATCAATTTAATTTATTGGATCATACATTTTTTAACAAACTAAATAATTGACCGTATAATTTCCAATATGAAGAAGATGGTCAGAGTTGCAGAAACAGTAAAAACTACTTAACAACTATTCATTTCGGACGTTTCGCCCCATTTTATAGCTTTAGAGACTTCTGAAGTCTGCTTGAAACGTCAGTAAAGCAGTCAACTTGAGCAGCCCTGGTGAAGCTGCAGCGAAACGTCGAAAATAAATAGTTGTTAACTATTATTGTTTTTTTTTTGGCCGCAGCCCCGACCATCTTCTTCATATTTATAACATATTTAAAAAAAGCCTCCTTGAGGAGGAGACTAAGGAGCATCGCTCCTGTATCGCCTCATGCGACACTCATGTTTCTTGGCCCCGTGACCTTAAGAAGAGTCAGTGTCTACATTTGTAGCTGCGTGAGTTTGGTTCTCATGGAGCAGATGCGCACCTCAGGATATCGAAGACAATTTTTGTTTTAAAAAGGAAGCTAAAGCAATAAAAAAAATAAATATATATATAGTCTTACGAATAATGATGAGTACTTACAGTCCGAGAACTGCAGGAAAATCTAGTTCATTAGGGTTTATAAAGATGGAAATTTTGGTCGTGGGTGAATAAGATAAATAGTTGAACGAAACTGTTGAGGAAATCTTAAAGGACTTAAATCTTCAGGAGTGAAATAAAGTATTACAATTAAAGAAATAATTGCCACAGATGGACAATAAACTACACAATATTTTAGCACAGAGAAAATCATTATATACAAGTTAGCCACTGAAGGGTGGGAGAAAACACAATTTGATGTCAGAACGAGGTGAAACTTGAGAAGACCAAAGAGCGAAAGAGGCTTGTGCGCTTCAAGGTGGGCAGGGAGAAGGATGAGAAACAGAAATAATACTATCAATCAGACCTGGGTTCGAATCCGGCTGTGCCAGGTAATTATTCATACTGTTACTTATTTTAATAGTGAACCCTGTGGGTTCGGGGACAAACCCTGCCCTTAAATGGGGAAAAACCTAGCAGCTAAGCGTGAACATGAACAAATCACCTCCTTGCACTACCGCTTTTCAAGAAACATTACTTCCTAACTAAGTGCTGAATCTCTAACTCTTCTTGGGTTGTTGCGGTGTAGGTTTGTTCAATGATATTTGACAGACAAGAATATTGTTTTATATTATTTCTATGAAAGATTATTTTTTTATTCCTGCACTACTATAAAACAAAATTGGAAGATTATTGATTGACCGTGTGTAAAGATGAAAGGAATATGGTCCGGGTGCGATCAAAAAAACTCAAATAGTAGAATTATACTATTTTATTGAGCCAACGTTTCGCCCCACGTTGCAGGGCTTCGTCAGGGCTAAAAAAGATACAAACACATAGTTACAAAAGTAAAAAAAAAGAAGAGAAAAAAAACAACAAAAACATAAGTGTAAAATAACAGGGGTATAAAAAGTAAAAAAGTAAGATATAATAAGAAAAATTAAAGGATGTAAATAGTAAATGAAAAGGGTAATAGTAACAGATAAGAAAAGAAATATTAAAGAAAATACAAATAAAGAGATGTAAAAAGAAAAATGAATACAAATCATTTGTATTTTCTTTAATATTTCTTTACTTATCTATCTGTTACTATTACCCTTTTCATTTACTATTTACATCCTTTAATTTTTCTTATTATATCTTACTTTTTTACATTTTATACCCCTGTTATTTTACACTTATGTTTTTGTTTTGTTTTTTCTCTTCTTTCCTTTTGTAACTATATGTATGTATTTGTTTTAGCCCTGACGAATCCCTGCAACGTGGGGCGAAACGTTGGCTCAATAAAATAGTATAATTCTACTATTTGATTTTTTTTGACCGCACTCGGACCATATTTCTTTCATAAAACAAAATTATTTCATAGTTATCTATTAGTAAATCAAGTTCTGTTTTTGAATGCCAAAGATAAATTCTAGATGGAAAGACAATATATGGAGCGTGGCAGTCGAATTCATGACTTGTTTACGACGAGTCCAAGCTGATCCCGTTACGGGCAATTTGACTCAGCCTGACCCCGATCCTCCATTTACATAGCCTAATTGACTTCTGTAGTCAGATTGATTTCATTCTTCTTATCCAATGAGGGTGTTTTTTTTTTTTTTTGGTAACCAACAAGTAAACTTAAATACTCACTATTTAAAAATGAATTGAAATAGATATCAATGAATGTGATATTTAAATAATTACATACATACAAAGATAATAAATAATTCTGAATAAAGCAAACAGTTAGACGATTGCTAAAATATAGTTTATTATAAATTAAAGGTTACATAGAAGTACTAGTTAAAATACATTACTATAAAAAGTAAACTATTAATTTAAATTATATGCACACTTAGACAAACCTACACCGTTTTGGGAGTCTTGGAAATTCGAACTATATTTGGTGACCTCAAAATTTGTATTTTCGAAGAATTTTTATTATAATAATACTCCCCTTTTCTATGTATTCTATATATACGTAAGTAAAAAAAAGTATAAACATGAATTCTAAGGTTAGTTAAGTCGACAGAAAGTGGAGACTAAAGTTGATTCGAAGTTGTATATTGAATTTTGAGTTCCAATCGAATGGAAAATGAAGAAATGAAATACTATATTTTATTCCTCTATTTCAAAGTTTAATTAATAACATCGAAAAATTGAAATTTTATCGAAAAAGATGCGATCCCATCCCAGGGCATATATTCGCCTTAGATATGTAATATCAGTTTCGTATGACTAAAAGCCATTGAACTTTGACTGTTCACAAATAGACCATCTTGCGAGACTTATTTAATTATTTTCATCTTCCCCTGTTGAGCAATGATGAGCAGGTGTGTAGGCGCAGGTCGATGTTACAAATATAATCGTAGCATTGAAAAACTGCTAATAAATTAATTTACATTGTACAATTTCCGCTGTAATGTTCAGTCTCCTGCGCCTATTCCGCCCGCTGGCCTTCCAGAGGCTTGTCTTCTTTGAGGAAGATTGAAGTGGGCTGGTCCAACATTAGTTTTCTAAACGTAAGCAAATTATTTGCCAATACCATCGGTATTGGTTTTCTTCGGTTACCACGGAATCCCTCAGCAATCCGGCCCATGGTACATCAAATGCAGTGCAGTCGATAAGATGGGCTCAGGAGTCTCCGGAACATCATATCATAATAGTACAAGAGCCCAAGAGGAGAAAAAAGGCAGTTATCTACCCCAATTTTTTATTACTTTAATGAAAACTATGTATAATTACTAGTCAAAATTAATGAGTCTGCCAAGTATAGGTAGGGGGAATAAAAAGTGGCAGCTGTTTAAAAGCGATAAAAAAATTTAATTTTACATTTGGAGCTGTATATCTTAAAAATTAGAAACAACACAAGAAAACCTAAGAGAACGTCATTTAAAGATGAGCAAATTTTCTAAAATTAGTTATTTACGTTAATTAGTTCTCGAGACGTAGCTACTAAAAAAAAATTTCATAAAAATGTTGTGTGGGACGTACTGAAAGATCGGTAGTTAGTAAATTTATTTTGAAAAATCGATATCTCATTTGACACATTTGACGTACAGATGTCTATTAGCACTCAAATTAAAGCTAGTTTAATGAGCTATAAAGTAGTTTATGATGTTTATCTTCGTAGGATTAATAGCTTTCATGAAATTTGCTAGTATAAATTGATTTATAGTTGTTCGCACAAATTTTGATTTGGCAAATTTATATTCATATGTGAATATCATAAAAGCTATCTCCCCTACGAAGATAAGTGTCATAAAGTACTTTATAGTAAGTTAAATTTCCTTTGTTTTGAGTGTTGGCAGACATATGTGCATCTTATGGATCTAGAGATATATTTTTCCAAAAATCCTACATTTTATACGGACAACAAGAAATTAACATTTTGTGAGTTTATTTTGTCAAATACCATAAAAACTACTTGTCCTACAAAGATAAACATTATGAACTATTTTGTAGTAAATTAATGGTCAAATAGTTTCTGAAATGAAGTATTTCATACATCAAACTTATTGTTCGAAGAACTATAAATAAATTTATTTTAGCATATATCATGAAAACCACTATTCCTACGACGATAAACGTCATAAACTACTTCATAGCCCATTAAACTAGCATTAATTAGAGTGCTAATAGACATCTGTTCGTCACATAGTTTCTGAGATATAGATTTCTCAAAATAAATTAATTAACTACTAATCTTTCAGTAGATTTTTAACAAATTTTGCTTTTTAAAAAGCTATATCTCAAGAACTATTGAGATAGAACAAATTTACTCTTCTTTAAATAATGTACTATTAGGTTTTCTAGTGTTGTTGGTAGTTTTTAAGATATAGAGCTCCGAATGAAAAAGTAGTCTTTTTTATGGTTTTGAAACGGCCGCCATTTTTTATTCCCCCTACCTATACTTGGCAGACTTTTAATTATACATAGTTTTCATTAAAGTAATAAAAAATTGGGGTGAGATAACTGCCTTTTTTTCTTCCCGGCTCTCGTACTATATCATGAGGGGGGGGGGGGGGTCGATTGGCATTTGTTATTCACCGACATCGTATTCATGATTCAATGAAACATTTTAGAAATCGTAATGTAGATGCGATTGATTTATTCAAAACTATTTATGGCAATTTTATTTTTTGAATATTAGGATTTTATGGAATTTGGATCCATTATCGTAATATTAGAATAATGATATTTTAAGGTTGGCAACTCCCTTCCTCCCGGAGAGGGTTCTAGTTTAGTTACTATGACGACATGTTTGGAGTTAGACACCAAATATCTTTGAGTAAGCTTTTTGCTTTTTTAATTGTTATATCTTGGTCCGGTGATTAAGAAAATCACTAACCGCCAGAAGTTTTTAAAATTTACCACCATCGATTAACACTATAAGAAGTACTGTTATAAACTACTGTAACGGTGTTCGCATTTCTTTGATACATGAAATATTACAATTAAAAGTAAATGTTGAAAAATTTAGTCATACATTTGATGATTAAAAAGACGCTATTTAAATAAAAATATTCATTCAAATTTTTTTGGAATATAGGACTTATGCATATCTCGAGATGTATACAAACCCAAAAATGTGTGGAAGTGCTTAAAGCTAAATCAGGGTAGCATGGATTATCCCTTAAAGAAGATATTGTATCCATAACGACTCATTGCAGTCAATAATTATTATTCTATTCTATTTTATCTTAATTTTTATTAAAATTATAACGTTGTATCTAGTGAGGGGTGTCTTTTGTACGATACTATACCCTCCAAAATAAACTGTCAATAAAAATAAATTCATGTAGATATAAAAATTGGTCATTATGCTGAAATTATTGTGACAAATAATATTCAATAAAATATGATTCATAATTATAAAAGACCTTTTGCAATATAACCAATTATATTATTAAATAATTAAGAGTGAACTAAATAATAGCTACAGTTAAATCAATTTATATTATTTTAAACAACTTAAATCATTTTAAATTAAACAATATTGCAAAATCATCAACGCAAAGGCGAAAATCGTGTTTGAATTTCCATCTTCGAGATTAAATTATCGGTTATAAAATTTCCAGATTAAATTGTTGACGTCTCTCAGTAAACCTGAAGGGTGTTGCACAATCAGAGGGTTTATATTTATTTGTATATAAAGCTTCACTTTGATTGGCGATTTGCTAAATTGCTTCAAAGCTACACATTTTCCTCATTTTTAGGAAAGCAATTACTTGATTGGAATGATGTAAAATATATTCCTATATTTATTTATTATCAAATATATTGGTTTTTTTTTTGTTGGCATACAAAAAATAACTGTAGAAAGTAATTAAATTTGATATAAAAATTAATTACAGAATGTATTTAGACATGTCTGACAATGTCAAGATGTACAGAAGTAGTTTCACTGCCACGACAGTACGACCACAACAATAAATGCTGTCTTCACCATTTCACACCATAGAAATACTTGACAGATGATGAAATAATTGGACACGTTCTCGCTTACTAACTAATTATAGAAAGTAGATTGAGTTGGATGTGAAACTATTTCAAATGAAAAATAAAATGAACGAAATAAGAAAGAAAAGACATTACTTTAATCATTTGTCTTGAACAATACGGTTATAGTAAAAAGTATGTATCTGTAGTGTTCTAAGTTACGGTTATTGTGATATAATTAATTTAGTTGTATCTATATTAGACTGAAGGTATTCTCCCGCCGACGATCTCTTTTACTTGTATAAATCCAAAAAGGTTTCCTCAATATAGTAGTATAGTACAAGAGCCGGGAAGGAAAAAAACCAGTTATTTCAAACTAATTTTTGATTACTTCAATAAAAACTATGTATAATAACTAGTGAAAATTGATGAGTCGGCCAAGTATAGTAGGGGGATTAAAAAATGGCGGCTGTTTCTAAATCTTAAAAAAAAAACATTAATTTTTCATTCGGAGCTCTATATCTTAAAAACTACCAACAACAATAGAAAATCTAAGAGAACATTATTTAAAGAAGAGTAAATTTGCTGAAATATTAACACTAAAAGAGCTATTTACGTCCAATAGTTCTCGAGACATAGCTTTTTAAAAAGCAAAATTTCTTAAAAATCTGCTGAAAGATTAGTTGTTAATTTATTTTAAGAAATCTATATCTCAGGAACTATGTGACGTACAAATATCTATTAGGACTCAAATTAAAGCTATTTTAATGGACTATAAAACAGTTTATGTCCTTTACCTTCGTAGGAATAGTAGTTTTCATGGTATTTGCTAAAATAAATTGATTTACAGTTGTTCGGACAATAAATTTGATTTATGAAAAACTTTATTTCAGAAACCATTAGACGTACTGATGTCTGCCAGCGCTCGCATTAAAGCTAGTTAAATTTACTACAAAATAGTTAATTGTGTTTATCTTTGTAGGAGTAGTAGTTTTTATGATATTTAACAAAATATACTCACAAAATGTTAATTTCTAGTTGTTCGTATAAAATGTAGGATTTTTGAAAAAAATGATCTCTAGATCCATAAGACGCACATATGTCTGCCAACACTCAAAATGAAGGAAATTTAACTTACCATAAAGTACTTTATGACACTTATCTTCGTAGAGGTAGTAGTTTTTATGATATTCACATATGAATATTAATTTGGCAAATGAAAATTTGTCCGAAAAACTATAAATCAATTTATTTTAGCAAATTTCATGAAAACTATTACTCCTACGAAGATAAATATCATGAACTACTTTATAGCTCATTAAACTAGCTTTAGTTTGAGTGCTAATAGACATCTGTACGTCTGATGGTTTTTGAGATATAAATTTTTCAAAATAAATTCACTAACTAATGATCTTTTAGTTCTCCGAATGAAAAATTAGTTTTTTCTTTGAAACAGCCGCCATTTTTTTTTACTACCCCTACCTATACTTGGCAGACTCATCAATTTTGACTATTAATTATACATAGTTTTCATTAAAGTAATCCAAAATTGGGGTGAGATAACTGCCTTTTTTCTCCTCGTGGGCTCTTGTACTAGTGGGACTGGGAAATAATCCCTGAAATAGTGGGAGAAACGGTAAAAGAAGCCGCGTATACCGATGATCTACACAAGTAACAATCTTGTGTAGATCATTGGTGTAATAAAACTAACAATGTTGTATTTTGTGTTATAGTTATTGATTTAATACATTGAAATGATTATTTTCGTATTTAATAAATCAATGTATCTAGACAATATAAAGAAGAAAAAAATAATAATAGGAAGATAATCAAGATGTATACAAAATAACTCAAATAGTAAATAAACTGTTTATTATAATCCAACGTTTGCGGGGCTTTTGTAGTTCTAAAAACCAGATACAAAAAACTAAAAACATTGTAAACAGTATAAGATGCTATGAAATATAAAGTAAATTATAGCGGGACCTGAAAAATAAATAAATCTGAACAACTAAAACCCATGAAGGTTCAAGGGTACAGAATTTTGTAAGGGAGTACTGTTACTAAAGTTACGGTTGTGCAAGGAGGTGCTTTGGGCAGAATCCACCAGATTTTTACCAAATTAAGTATTAATCAAGACCTACTTAATCCCACTTCGCAGGGCTTCATGAGGACCTGCGGAATGTTTGTTTGTTAGTTTTGAAGGGCGTTTAACAGCCTGGTCATCAACGCCCGTTGGTTGTTGGTTTTGGTAAGGCCTAGTTGTTCCATAGTCATAGCTTTGGTATGGTGTACTGATCTGCACCAGTGGGACTCATTTCCGTGAGATTTGGAATATTATCTAGTTAGGCAATTATAAGTTGTTTAATAATCGTTACGATAGTGGAAAGGATGATGAAAAGCAGATAATTAACTATTCTAATTTTAAAAATAAGGCAAGATAAATAGATAATTATAATTATTAAAGGCTGATAATTACGTTAGTCTTATGGATGAATTTAATGACTCTTTCTATTACAGATTCGTCGTTTCTCAACGCCATTGGAACATTTGTTGGTATCCCTAACTAGTTCAGAGTTAATTTGTAGTGATTACATTCTTCAAAAATATGTTTGACGGTCAGATTACTATTTCGAACATTTTGGAGGGGCCTCTCCTGTTATGAGGTGGATGTGTGTCATTCGGGTATGACCTATTCTGAGTCGGGTGATCACTACTTCGGGTTGATGTAATCCAGGACTTCACGTCTTTCTTTATAGATTTTAATTTACTGGGTGGACTTTCCATGCACATTGCCTGCCATATTTTATTTATACATTCCTTTAAAGGGCCAGCAAGTTCAAGCAATTTAACTTTCAATTTTCAAGTTAAGCAATTTGCTCATAATAAAGAGTTATTTTAACCGCTTTCTTTTATTAATTACACTACGTGAATCAACTATCTTCCGAAAAAATATAATGATCTCTGATACTGAAACTAATCTAAGAAACACCTACTATGTTTTAAAGAAAGATCAGGATCCTGAATCCTATTTTGATTATAATTAGGGAAGAAGAACTTTCTCAACTTCATAAACATTCATTTCCTTCGTTGTAAATCAGTTGTGCATTAGTGCAGAGTGGAAAAGAGGGAACGAAATGCCTGGTCCATTCCGAGTTTTGAGAGAAAACAGACATAGTTAAGGAAAATATTTGTTTTACTTTTCTTGCGAGGTCTTGGACTTTGTAGTCATGTTTTTTCCTTTACTTATCTACCCAGTAATTATTTAAATAATTAACAACCCACTATTTAGTTATGCATACAAGTATCTCTGCATTTCATTCATTTTTATTTAATTTATTGAAAATGACAGAGTAAAAAAAATATTAATGTTCTGATGTATTGTGCTATAAATAACTAGTGAAAATTGATGAGTCGGCCAAGTATAGTAGGGGGATTAAAAAATGGCGGCTGTTTCTAAATCTTAAAAAAAAAACATTAATTTTT
>NW_027110638.1:305474-307944 GCF_000696795.3 Halyomorpha halys | reverse complement strand
AGTAGAATTTTTGTCCAGCTGCACACTGTAACGATCAATATCCCTGAATTTTTTTAAATCGTTACATATAGAAACTGGTTTAAGCATTAAATTATTTATTATGAATAAATAAATAATTAAATTATTTATTTTATTTCGAACGCGAATTGATTTCTAATTGAAGGTATTTTAACTTTCTCCCGATAAAAATGTTTAAAACAGAAATGGTTTTCATTTATAATCATTACTTTAAATTTTCACAATTACTAGTCCATAATCTATTCCACATAGATTAATCAAGTTAGGATCTCACGTTAATAATACTATTTTGCAATCTATGTTGTACCACATACTATCAGATACAATCGAATTGTTTTCAGCGATGCCCAAGTATGTTTGTGAATATCCATGTGTTTAAACGTAGACATTTTTATAAATGGTTTTTTTGAGATGGCAAAGTTTATTAGTCTTATTCAGTTATCGTTACTATAATTGTGCAGAGTTACTTCAGTAAGTCATTATGTTTTGTAATGAGGGTAATTGAACAAACTGAGATCTTAGAAATAACTCCAGCTTATAAAAATATCAAGTAGAAGACTCACACAGCCAGGGACAAGAATTAGAAATCTTTTTGTAGGATAACATTAATAATTCCAAATTTATAAATTTTACATACATTAAGTTACAGTCAGCTGTGATTGACGGTGGTCATATCAGCTGATTAAGCAGATCAGCTGATTCGAATGTATATATAAATATTTATAGGAACAAGACCTAATAAAGTCGTTTGTTCAGTCGTTCGTAGTGTTGTTATAAATACCTTTTACCTTTTTTTATTAAGTCTCTTCACGCTGTCACTTAACTTAAAAGACTGAAACAGTGAAAAGGGAGATTAAAATTACCAACTGGCTTGTTACTCAAAGACTGACTTTTATTGTGTTCCGTACCTCTATATATACATCTTCGATCAGGTGATCTACTCGATCTCCAGTAGTAACTCCCTTCCACCAGTTTACGACCAATCCTCGTAAACTTATACTATATAACAAAATAATCTAAAATACAACAATAGTAACTATTTAAAATAAAGTATATACAATAAACAAAACACAGGATTGACAGTCCTCATAAACTCTATTACACACTAAAAGTAAAGCAAAACAAAAATAAAATTATGACTTCATACAATTAAAAAAAATGGAACATAATTTATTCAGTACATCGCCATAATCAAAGATAAATTGAACAAAAAGTAAATCACCACTTAAGAAAACATAACATGCATCTGTTGGTAATAAATGTAAAATATTATCAGAGCCAGAACCAGTGATAAGGCCTCAGTAAGTAAGTAACAAGTACTATTATATTGTCTCAGTAAGTAAGTAACAAGTACTGTTATATCGCCATCTATAACCCTAGTTAAGCCCCACTGTAAAAGTTCGGTAAACGAAGGAGGTTTAGGCGGACAAAGGAAGTAATAAAGCTTCTTGTCCTTTTCTTTTTTCTTTTCTTATTCTTATAATCTTCCACAAGATCGACTTAACAGCGGAGCCGATGAAAGGATCTGTAGGAGTCTCCACTCAAAGCCGATTCTGGGAGAATTCAATATCGAAGAAAAGGAGCGGTTTTCCAAGGAGTGGCAGAAAACGAGTAGATTATAAAGTAGGGGTTTGGAAATGTCGGGGATCTACTAAAGCTCGCATCTACAGGAGAAATAATCTCTTCCTATCCGATATAGGAGGCGCTTTTCGTTTTCTTATTTTGAAATTTCTTTAACATATATATATTTTCATTCGTAATTTAAAGTTTATATATATGTTCTGCACATTTTATTTTTTATAATAACTAAACTTTCACATGATATAGCAAACTATATTCTAATAAAAATCTATTACTGTTGTTCTATAAACAACAAGAGCAATCAGTCAATCTTCGTTTCCTTGATGAACCAGCTGTTGTCACTTTATACTTGAAATATAATTAAGATATAGGTTAAACCCACTTCTATGTCTTTTGACTGAACAAAAAACAAACTAGCTTGGACTACACATTTATTTGGTTAAATTTAAACATTTTAAAAACTAAAACTAAAATATGACTAATAATGAATACAAGAAAAAAAAAAAAAAAAAAGGCCTTTCAACTAAAAATAAAATAGTTCAATAAATTATGAAAACGAAAATAAAAAAACTAATTTGCAAATAAACAAATAAATATATAAAATAAATACTAGTCGACGTAGGGTTGCTCTGGTCAGAGGAAGAGTGCTGCCGAGATGTATAGGTCGCAGCTCTTGTAGCTAAATAAACCGCTGCAATGGTCCAGAGTTGGTGTAGTGGCTCATCGATGGTCCAAATATCCGAAAGTCGTAATGTATTAGGGGAGCCGACAAAATGAACGCAGACAGGGCTGGTTACAGACGCAACTAATTATCCGGAACTCGTACTAAAGTCGAAACACAGAAGTGGTGTGGTTCCGAACTGTAATGACG
>NW_027110638.1:296523-304329 GCF_000696795.3 Halyomorpha halys | reverse complement strand
CATTGAGGATTTTACGAAGGATTTTGGATTGTAAAGATTGGATACGAGAGGAATTCGAAGGTTTAGTGGAGCCCCAAAGCTCAACTCCGTATGTCGAGATAAAACAAACTTAAGTACGAAAAAATACAGAGACAGCTTAAGTCAAGAACATGTACTGAATTTAACAAAATGAAAAATGACCGTACTCAACAGTATCAATCTTTTTACCTAAAGATCATCAAAAGTATATTTTTAGAAACATATGTCTTAAAAAAAAAAATTATTTGCAAGAATTTTCGTCTGCTTTAATTAGTATGCAATGCTCATCAAAAACACTTAAATTTTCTAGATATGAGCGAACAAAATCGCTAGCAACTTGCAATATGATGGTTATCTTTTATCTTCTTTGTTTGACCGACGGTGAAAATCTGAATTTCGTATTTTTCCCACCTGAAAGCAGAGATAGATGAGAAAAGTTCCTGTATGATTTTTCACAGAAAACACCTTTTTCGAACCTTCAATACATTCTCGCAATGAAATATTCAGTGAATCTTAATATTGCATATTGTTCTGTTTGAAACATACCATGGAAGATTAAATTGGGTCTTATTCTGTGTACTTAGGTGCTCGTGCTGCTACTGATGGGTTTAGAAACGCTGTTCTCCCTATAAGCCTCTTGTTTGGTAAGTTGGGGGCTGATGTTATCAGGAGGAAGTTGTCTTGTCTTTTGAGAATTGTATGTTTAGTTGGAGCAAACCTGTTTGCCTAAGTAGTATCTGGGAAATCGTGGAACCTGATGGTGCTTAATTTAAATTTCACTGAATTTCCACTTGACACTCTTAGCTGTTTGGATGTATCTATTAAACGTTCGCCAGTTTATTGATTGTTTTTATATTCACTAAGTAAGGGTAAATATAACAATCGGGAACAATCTTTGATAATTTTCGACAGCAGTACACATTTCGAGGGCCTCTTAACCCAAGTATATAATTCTCACAAATCTACTGTGGTCAGCCTAGCTCAAAAACGAAAAGTCGTTCAATATAAAATTACATAAAGCAAAGGATGTTATAAACACTTTTTCGAAAAATCGGATGACTGTAATTAACACTTAATGTATTTCATTTTTCATATATTTTACATCTTTCCGAAAATCGATCTAATTAAATGAAGGACTTTCATTTAATGAGAGCCATTTTTGCATCAGCTTCACAAAAAAGAAAAATTGTATGTTATATATTATACCAACTTTTAAACTCAACAGTCTAAATTTCACTGACCATACTGACCATGATCCCCCGGGAGAAAGGGGAGTTGAGGGAGAGGGAGAGGGAGTGGGACAAGAAGAGAGAGAGAGGGGGGATGTGAATATGCACTATAATATGGTTGATAAAATCATGAGTAAAGTAAAGAATATTTAATATAAAAAAAAATAATACAGAAGATTTAAAAAAACAAGAAAATATAAAATATAGGAAACTACAAGGAAAATGAATAATGATACTTGAAAGTAGATAAAGGAAAATTCTTTGATAGATAAGAATATTTTAAAATAATAAACAGAAAATTTAATAAGAAAATAAATGAAAATAAAAAGATACTAATTGGATATAGAATACTACAAAATAAAACTAACCTAAAGAGCTCTGAATAAGAAAACATTAATAAATTACAATAGTAGATTTAAATGGTGGTTACAAGTGATTATTGGTTTTAATTAATATTGGTACTGGTTATTTGCTGCTGATATTATAATGTGGGCTGTAGAAACAGAAAGGTTTGTATGAAGAAAAGGTGAGATGCTTGCAGAGGTAATTAATGACGATCAAAGAAATGTAGAAGATTTTTATACTATTAAAATACATTTGCAGATATTTAAATAATGGTGCATGGTTTAAGGTTGTAAGGCGTAAAATCAATAGTGAAGTAAAGGAAGGGAAAGAGAGGAGATTGAGTTTGGAATTTAATTAGTATAAAAGTAATGGAGCAAAATTCGCATGAAGACAATGATTAAATAAATTAAACATTAATAAACCTTTGATGTGCGTTCAATTAGGCGATAAAGGCTTAAGTAACTTTTTGAGCATTTGGGGATTGCATTGTATTAAATCTTTGATGTGCAATCACCAAGGCGATAAGGGCTTAAGTTACTTTTTGAGAATTTGGAGATTATATCGTATTAAATCTTTGATGCGCTGTCACTAAGGAAATAAGGGCTTAAGTCACTTTTTGAGCATTTGGAGATTATATCGTATTAAATCTTTGATGCACGCTCCCTAAGCGTCTAAGTCACTTTTTGAGCATTTGGAGACTATATCGTAATATAACACCAAACCAGGACTACCGATTGGTAATAAGATCTTTATGCTTCAGACAGTCTTACTACTATATTGTTTTATAAAAATAACAGTAATTAGATTTTAAATAATGTTTTGAACTTGGTTTTTGCTCTCCTGAAAAATTCATATTTTCGACTTAAGCCCTTATGACCGCGCATCAAAGAAATAATTCAAAAACAAATAATTAAGTTTAAAATAAATAATAATAACTGGCAGGAAAGTCCATCAATTTGGACAAGGGTCTTTGCTACTTACAAAAGCCTCCACCTGTCGTCCCGGTCCTGTGATGTAGCAGTCCAGTAGACTGAGACTGAGGAGCTCTCTCGAGTCCATGGAAACTTCCTCAAGGGACTTTTTCCTATGCCTTTCCACGCTTCAGGTTCCGTCATGACCATGTTATCAATCCTGTAGACATCCATCTAGGAGTCATTTTCAGCCCAGCGTGACAGTCCGATTGTAATGAACCCTATCACATATATATCGCCAAAGAGCGCTTGGTTCTTCCCTCGGAGCCATAGGTGGTAAAAATATGGGCCAAAGATTCGCCGAGGAATCCTTCGCTCAAATGAAAGAAGTTTCTTCTTATCGGCCTGGTTGGTAGCCCAAGCTTTTGAACCGCACGACAATCCTAGGCTTATATGGGGTCCATAAAAACTAATTTTAGATCTGACAGATTTGCCTCATGGATATATTGATGATGATCGGCTTATCAAGGAGATGAAGCGGGTAAGCAGGGACCAGGAGGACTGGTTCTGCTGAATTGAGGCTCCTCGGAGCTGGCTAATAGAGGAAGCGGCTGAGCAGGGTCCTGGAGGATTGGTTGTGCTGGATCGAGCCTGGAAGAGGAAGATAAAGTGATGATGTCCAGACATTCAAAAATATTATATAATAGAGAAAGGTAGAGGATAAAAATATCACACCTCTACACAGGAACAAAATAAGTTTGTTTTTCTCCGAATCCATAATCCAGGAACTCTAAATCATAATCGAGGAAGGAAATTGCATTTGCAGTAAAATGCTAAAATATTCTAGACTAGATGTTTTCATGAAATATCTTCAACTATGAAATAATGAGAATTTTTATTTTATTTTAATTACGATTAATAGAACAATAATGACTCGATATTATATGGTCTCTTCAACAATTGAGTAGTTAAATATAAGTTGGATGGTGTCTATGTATTTTCAAATCTCGTACTCAACTCGTACTTACAAAATATCATCAAAACCCTTTTAAATTTAATATTACTTTCCTCTTTAAGAAATAAATTACATCATTAAACATATTGAAGATGGTTGGAGGGTAATAAGCTTTTTCTGGAATCGTTTCTTCAGTCACTCAGGAATCCCAGGAAAAGAGGAAGTTGACAAGCTGGAACAGCCCACTCACCGAAAAAATCCTTCTTCCATCTCTCCATCAGATTAGTTTCGATCAATAGGCACGAATATGGATCTTAAGTTGAATATGATCAGATAATAATAAATTTAAAAATATTATACAAATATTGAATGTAAAAATATTAATGTAACCTTGTTCAAAATTGTTTTTAGTAATTACCAATCCCGACGAAATTAGAGGGATCGTTAAAATATAATTTAATTAGTTCGGTGGCGTCTTTGATATTTTTATTATATTTACGAAAAGCGGGAAAATTAGAATAAGTCAGAAATTAAAAATTTACTACAGGGTGTGAAAAAGTTAAGTATGTTCTAGCGATACCGCTACCCGATGGTCTATACTGTAACTACTGGAGCCACCAAAACCGCTGTTACATAACGCAACCTACCAGCTAACATGAGAACTACTACAGTCGTCAGGCACACATAATATATTGAAATGTGTATTTAATAGCCATGCTATATTTTGTAATCTTGATAAATGTATGATTAGTATTAATAATTTTTTTTTATTATTTATTTATTGTAATTTACAACTGTACAAAATAATACAATAGGTAAATATGTAGTATGTTTAATATAAACTTGAAAATCTTGGGAAGGAACCACCCATTGGTGGTACTTCAAACATTAATGTAAACTAGAAGGTCCCGTGGCCATCATAAAAATGCATTAATGTTTTTTAATTGAGCCTAAATTTCAGTTATTGAGGTGATGAATTCAAACACAAAAAATTGTAACTGTGACAAGATGAAAATATTTTATTATGCGATAAATTGTTGGATTGGGTAGCTCATTTGTAAGGCAATGGACTACTAACTCCAAGGATCCGGTTTCAAATACGGCTTACCTGTAATCGTTGAGTTAGGCCAGTGGGTTTGGGACACCTCCGAGGTCCACCCAGCCTTATAACTTGAGTACCCTTAATTGGGTAGAAATCACCTCCTTGCACAACCGTAAATCTAGTAACAGTACTTTGTAAGTAAGTACATTCCCTGACAATGCATGGATTGTAGCAGTGCAGATTTAATTTTTTTTTAATGGGATAAATGTAAATTATTATTATAGATTTTGTTTACATCATCGGGTTCCATTTTATTTTGTCTCGTACCTTCTAATATTAACAATTTTTCTTGATAATAATAAATAAAAAATAGGTTTTTTAGCGCTATATGTTGTTAATTGGCCCGCCCCTATTGGTGGCGGGCCAATTAACGACATTGGGGTTCTACGTATCTTAAAATGTAAATACACAGAGGATTTTTTTCAAGTCGATTAACAAGTTTCATTATTTAATTTTTTTTCTTTTCGTAGAGAACTCAAATGCAGATTATTCCAATAATTTATTTAACGTAAATTGATTTTTTAGTTATAAGAAAGTTTTCTTTCCTTCATAACTTTTTTTTTTAAATTTATTTTATAAACGATAAGCTAATGTACTCCCGAGAAAAATCTTTTGGTAACTTTCCTCAAAATTGGTCCATTCTTTTAAAGTGACATTTTTATCTATTTTTCTTATTTATTTTTTATAGAAAAATTTTGAGAAATCAATCTTAAATACTTCATATTTCTCAGGTTCCTTTATCACAAATAAAGTCATCTATCAGGACCTGAATGTTCTATATGTTTGCACTCTGTTCAGAGCCAGATACCAATACTTCTAGGATAAGTTCCCAACCATCCAAACCTCATTGTTTCTAATTTTCATGGCTTCTACTTCCTTAACTGATAATAATAATTATCGGCGACTGAAAAGAAGATGTTCTAGAGATCCTTTCCCCCTAGAAATGCATTAGAGTTCGATCAATGGGTAAATTCTCCACATGCACGTATTTTACGTATTCTATTGTTTAACTAACACCTAATGTCTTCTTCTTCTTCTGGCACGACAGACGGTGGAGGTCCAAGGGCTCGCGTAAAGCACTAAGGGAATACATCGCGCGTTTCTTTCATTTTCATAAGATGGGTTCGTCACTCCTACGCCTATTTTGTGAGTGCCACCCATTGGCTATCGAGCCTCACAAATGCCCGGGGAGAGGCTATGAGTGAGTATTATGCAATTATATGCTTGAAAAAATCCCGGTTCGGGCCGGTGCTGGAACTCACAACCTTTGGGTTGGTAGACAGACGCGCTACCATGGTGCTACAGTCACCCCCAATACCAAATATACATACTTGAATATATTTTAATACAGTTGTAGAGATCAATAAATAAATAGAAAAATATTCCTCTAGCTTTACCAACCACCTTACATTTTGCCATAAAAATGGCCGTAGGGAACATCTAATCGGCTGGCATTTTAGAACCGTAAAGACAACTGATAATTAATATTATATGGATTTTTGTCGGGTGACCTTTGACTTAAGTGTTTCTAATCTTAGTAGTTTTTGTAGACAAGATTTTATTTATTTTTTTTTTCGATTTTCTACTTATCCTGACAGAGGTTTAGTATTGTAAACAATGAACCGAACAGAATGATGAATAAAATTTAAATAAATCGAGATTGTATTGGAAATTAGCAAGTATCATAGCAAAACAGAAAAGATAATGTTTAACTTTGGGACGACAATGTACATAATGTTTTTTCACTATGATTACAATAATGATTTGACATTTTAATGTAAAATATTATCATTCTTCTTTGCTTGAGCTTAATAACTCAAAGAGAAAGTAATAAAAAAGGGGAGAGAAAAATAAACTAATTTAGGAGAATATTAAAAGAGCGGGGCCAGAAGTCCATGTTTACGTCTCTAAAAATGTTTTTACTAGGTAATTATAAAATATCCATATTACACTCGAAAATTATCTTTTTTATGAAGGATCTCTTTAAGGCGTTTTTAACTGATGAAAGTTGGTTCTAAAAATGTTTGTTCACCTTTAAACAAAAAATTTTTCATTCTCATTTTAGTGTTAGAGCACTTCAGAATAAAAAAAAAAGAAATGAAAATCCACAGATTTATTAATAGGTAAAAATCTAATATGGAAATATTTAGGAAACGTTGTTAAGAGTCACATCTTTTAAAGCGGAGAAACAGGGCGACTTTTAAGTTATAAATTTTTTTGAGTTAATTTTTTGTAGCGAACTGTTATTTACTGACAGGCATGTGGAAGGGTTAATTTGATTTGGTTTGTTGTTTTTTTTCTTTTTGGGAAGGCAATTACTCCTGCCAAGGTTTGTTTATTGTAGCCCCTCTGCTAACAGCCGCTCTCCCGCAGACCAAATACTTCCATCTCTCGGCCAATGAGTCTTGAGGACCTTATGGACTCCTCACTGTCTGATTTTTGGCTCATAAAAATTGAACTTTTATTTATTTATTATTTTTTTGTTTTATAATGATATATAAAAAATAAACTTAAATAAGGGGCGTAGAATTCCAAGACTAACCAAGTACAATTTATTATTTTTTTAATAAAAAGAATACAATGTTATTTAACTATTTTTGGGGAAAATAATCAAACTCGTGATTTCCTACGACAAAAACTGGTAATTGGAAAACATACCTAATTGGTTTATGAATTCATGGCCTTCCTTATGTGTTACAATATAATAATAAATGTAACGAGGTAAAGATGGAAGAAAGCAGGTTAGTATGAGGTGAAGATGGTCGCTGGGACGGTCAGCAAAATTAAACAAATAAACTGACATTTAACGGAATATTCTGTTGAGTTCCTGGTGGAGACTCAACGAAACCATGAAAGACTCAGTGAAACGTTGGTTACAATAAATATTAATCACTCGTCTTGTCATCTCCGTTTCAAACTGACAGCCCTTACCAAGCCCTGAAAAAAGGAGTGAAACGTTAGTTAACAATAAATAGTTTTCTTTTACTATTTTGATACCCTTTATAGACAGCCACCTGAACTATCTTCCTACAATCTACCTCATACGGTCTACTATCTTGTTCCAATATTAATCATTCATCTTGTCATCTTGTGCTAGTTACCCAATGAATTTGGGTAGCACAAGTTTATTTTTTAATATAGTATGTCCCTTATTATAAGGAGGAGATAGTCGGGATTGTGGTCCCCAAAGATAGTCGGTAGTATGGTTCCCAAAGATAGTCGGGATTGTGGTCCCCAAAGATAGTC
>NW_027110638.1:283445-288786 GCF_000696795.3 Halyomorpha halys | reverse complement strand
AATTTATTGGTGAGTGGTACGGCGGCCCACATTGAATCCCAATTTTTTCGGATTCTGTTCCTTAAATTCGGTCCCCAAAGATAGTCGGGAGTGTGGTCCTCAAAGATACACAAATAAACGAAACTTATTTATTTGTGCAGACGTTTCAACTTAAATTTCAGGTAATTCATGAAAACGAAAATAATATAAAATAAAAATAAAAAAATGAAAGTAGGTTGCACATTCTGCTTTTTCCGTCTTTAATATTACTATTAAATAATCTTTAATATTACTAGACTTTAATAGTACTATTTTTTTTTATTTTTAATTTGTTATTATTTCCATTTTCATTGATGGTTTAAAATCTGTTCGTAATTCTCATTTAATTTTACGTTTCACTATACATCTTATTTGTGTTTCCATATAGATTTTCATATATTTTAAATCATAATTAGCCTCAACTTACTTAAATTTTATTTCATGTTGTCTATTTTCCTACTTTGTTATCTTCAGCTAATGTAAAATGTCATTAGAGTGCTACCAGTGGTTAGTTTCTCTACACGCCTGTAACACTCCAATTTAACTTAGATCAGATTTACTAAATGTATTATAATGTACAGTTGTAAATAGCAATAAATAAATATTAAAAAAATTGTTATCTTATTTTAGTTGTTCGAATCTTTAATACCCCAGAAGAAGTCCTGCAACGTGGTGCGAAACATTAGATAGTTAGATTAATATTTTTGTGTTTTTTCTTTTTTCGCATCTGAAGATGGTCCTTCCTTTCATATATTACACACGGACAATCATAATCAAATTATAATTATAATCACTAATCGCTACTACCCATGAAGGTTCAAGAGTAGGGGTCATGAATACTAATAATAAACAACGGTTGTGCAAGGAGGTGATTGAGAAGACACTTGTTAACATGGAGTCGTTTGCAGTGAGTTTGTTCAACATGATTAATAGTAGTCAGTTATAAATAATGTTTAACTGCAGCCACTGGCATCGTTCAGTGTTGTAAAATTAATTAAATATTGGATATTATGTTACTTTTATTTAGTTGCTATTGAGTTGTATATATGTATAAAGTATATCCATATTACCTAAAAAAAGACAACTATGTGGGTTTAAAATGACGATTTTTCTTTATTTGATAATAAATATAATAATAAATTATTTAAATGAATAAGTGATGATTATTATTGTTAGGAAATGAAAGTGACCTAGTTATAAGTCTTAAGTATCTGGAACTTTGAGTAAAGGTAAATTGTCTGGTGCTAAAAAGGTGTCCCAGTTTGAGTAGCGTTGAGGGGATGTCTATTGCACAGGCAAACAAGTTTTTTATGTCCCCGAAGGGAATTCCTGATGGCAAATATTCCAGCCTGGATAGTTAGGAATCAAGGAAACCTGAGGAGGTTGTAAATATTTTATCTTATCCATGTTTATAGTGGTCCTATTTATTTTTATTTGCTCTTTTTCTTTATCTTTAATTTATATTTATTTACATTTATATGGATATATAAATATAAAATATGTATGTATATATAGTTGATAGTAAAAATTGATATATGGGAAGATGGTCAGGGTTGCGGTCAAAGGAGAAACAAAACTATTTTTGCTTCTCCTTTGACCGCAACCCTGACTATCTTCATATATATACCTATAAAGTATATATACATATATAAATTTCGAGGTTAAGTGAATAGCAAACAACTATATCTTGGCAAAATTTCGAAATTTATTGTTTACATAGTCATGGTCTGGAGTGAAAGTGTGTACGTGGTGAAAAAGAGTGCCCGAAAGAACGTAGTGGATTCGTTTCCCACCTAGGACAGTTGATTTTTATATCTCACCAGTTCCGAGTAATGGTCTTAACAGTCCCATCTCGTATTGTGCGTGGCAAAACCTCCAAGGTAGCCACCAGGAGTTGGCTGAAAGGACCACTAGGCCCCTGGGCTGGACTATTTCTTATCACCAGTTGCAAATACCAATCTTTTTGAAAAAGAAGATTTTCGTAACGAATGATCTAACACTAAAATGTACTGAATACAAAATTAAATTAATAAACTAAAAACATTATTAGCAATATAGTGGTACTGTACCTAACTGATGCACTGAAGAAAAGTAAGAGTGGTTTATTTCGATTATATATTTATTATTTTTGTTGTTAATTGTGCCAGTGCTTATGACATCAGAGTAACATGAATTTAATAAGCACTCGCATACGTATACATAGATTTTTGGAGATTTTGGAAACAGCCAA
The DNA here is from genome assembly GCF_000696795.3 of Halyomorpha halys. Classification (NCBI taxonomy): domain Eukaryota; kingdom Metazoa; phylum Arthropoda; class Insecta; order Hemiptera; family Pentatomidae; genus Halyomorpha; species Halyomorpha halys. Next base: position 286,538 of record NW_027110638.1, on the reverse strand, counting down.
TAACACAACTGAGGTGATATTTCACAACTTTATTGTTTGCATAGGCATGCTCTACAATGAAAAAAAAATGTTTTGTAGAAAGAAAAGAATACCTTCAACTAAGAAACTACAATGAATATATAGAATATAATTTAAGATAAAACTATTTAAGGATTTAACTATAAACAATGTATACTTCAACTAAATGAACCATGTGGGATGAAAGCCCGCCAAGCAAATTAAAAACTATAAAAAAAAAAAAACCACTAAACCATGGGCCACATCAAACCGTTCCCATCGCAGGGAGGAGGTAGCTATTGCCAGATTGAGAATAGGTCATACGAGTTTAACTCATACATTTCTGATCAGTAAGCAGCCACCGCCAAAATGTCAATGCTGCAACAGTGTACTTACGATCAGTCACATATTTGAGAAATGCCGTTTTTATTCTGCGAACTTGAGTAGATTGGGAGTAGGACCGAGTGTGTGATGCTCTGAATGATGACCAGAAAAACGTGGAAATGGTCTTAGTTTTCTTGAAAAGGAATAGCCTTTTGAATAAGATTTAAACCAGAAAATCTGTTATACGTAATAAAAAATACCAAAAGAAGTAATTATTTAAATTTTTTTTCGAAATTATTTAAAGAGAAAAATAAAGTGAAATAGAATTATAAATATAAATGAAACCGAATTATAAAGCACGAAACATGGACGTTGAAAACCTCAGGGTTTTACGCCCTGAAGCTCCAGACAACAACAACAACTAAATGAACAGGCACACATTCACTTTGGGTTGGCTGGTAGGATTTTTAAGCGAAATGTATAATTGAAAAATGAAACATGATTGAATGAAAATAAAATTATATTATAAATTAAAGTGGTGTGGGGTTGGCCGAAATAAACATTTATGATTAGATGGTTAATTAATTTAGAATAACTGGGCTATGGAAAACTGTAGATATAATGAGGTGGTTGATGATGATGTGGATGTTAACTATATTGAAGTAGGTATACTTAATCCATACTTCCATCCTCCATCCGCATTCCTATGCCTCTCTCTCCTCTGCTGCTAGGAACCAGTCCAGTAAATCTACTCACTCTTTGTAGATGTTACTGATGAATGAACAAAGATGAATTGCTTCTGGCAGAAAACAAGATGGCTCTCTCGTCAACTTGAGTTACTTTGTGATCACAGAGAGCACTGGAGGAGGTAAGCTTTGGATGTTGGCCACATGGAGCGCTAGTACTGCCTACATTATGGCAGCCCCTCCCATTTAAACTTTCGGTTACTTTAGGTTACCCGGAACAATACTATTATCAATTATAGTGTGTCTTACGTTGCTGTGATATCACTAACTCTAGTTTTGTTCCAGAATTGAATAGAGGTAAAATGGATTAAGGTGAACGTGGGTTGGTTTTTACATTAAAAAAAACAGAATCAAACAGTTTTATAAATTATAAACTTTTTAAGATCAAAAAATATTTTTTCACTAAATTTTGGTAGATTCCGAAGCAGAAGCAAATTTCGATATTACCGTTTTTTTTTTGTTTATCTGATTTAATTTTGTTTATTTTTCTTGTTGCTTAACCATGTTTTTTATTTTATTGTATATTTACATAATTATCATCATCCTTTGTATATAACTTTTTATTTTCTTTTAATGTTTACATTTACAGATATTTTATCTTATATGCAGTGATTGAAAACAAATTAAATCCATAGTTTATTTCAATCCTAGTATAAGTAATTATATATTCCGAGAAGCTAACATTCTTGTAAAGATTGTAACTAAATATATCAATATCTGACTCGTCTTGAAGCTTAGAGGTTTATCAAAAATGTTAGTAAAACTAAAAGAGGATTATTATAGCTGTGAAACAGCTGGAAAATTGGATTCCTGGTTCTTATTCTTTTGTCCTCTTTAAGAACCCTTAGGATATCCTCATTTATATTAAATGCGTTCCAAGATATTAAGGACCTTAAACGATCTCCTCGGCACCGAGTGAGGTAGATTATCCATGTCTTCCATTTCGTTTAAGTGGCTCGCTAATCCTCAGAGTAGGAGCCTTGTTCTCTTCTTCTCGGATTAACTCTCTCTTAGCTCTTTTATTTTTCAACAGCCTCCTAGCCATCGTGCCTTCCCGTTGCAGCTGGCTCTCCCGATGAGGACTATTAACTCCGACCGCTCCAATATTCGAATTTAAGGACCATAGCAGTTACTCTTTTAAACACTTTTCTTTATTTTTTCAAAGAAAAATTTAAACTCTTTACTTTTTCAATTATTGTATACTTCTCGCCTTTACTGGTAATTCTCAAAACTATGATAATATGTAATGTATAGTTCAAAACTACACAAACATATTAGGAGTGGATAGCTCAGTAGTAAGACATTGTGCTACAAGCTCCAAGGATCAGGGGTCGGAACTGGCAGTGACAGATAATTATTTTCGGTATCACTTTAGCCGTGACTCAGACCTGTGGGAATAGGAACCCTCCTTACTCAGCTTCATAAAGTGGGTACTCTTAATTGGATAAAAATTTGGTGGTCGGGGTTGATTCTGACCCTCCTTGAACAACCGTTGGTCTAGTAACAGGCATCGGCTGGCCGTTCAGCGAGCTCGTTCCTGACTTTTCCCCAGTGCCTAGGGGCCCAGACGAAAAATATTGAAACACCATTCCAGTTCGAAGAATATATTGAGGATAGAATGTTTTGAATGTAATCAATTTTAAACAACGACATTTATATTCATACACAACAGTATTTTTTTTAATGATTATTCAATGCATTTTTAGATTATTCAGTTTATAATCACCTATTTTTTAATTATATGGAATAAATATTTATTTCAACGTGTTTTTACCTTTTCATCCTCCTGTTATAGTTTTGTTTTCCTTATCAGCAACTTCGATCTATCATTTCGTTCAAGATGCAACTATTTTTTCCCTTTTTTGGAGTTTGTAACTTGTTACTATAGTTAATTTTTAGTAATAGTTGATAGTATTTAATATTGATACAAATTTTATAATTTTTAATAAACTAAAAACATACAAATGTATTGTAGAATGCCTTAAAACTATTATTTGGGAAACGTAGGCGCTAGAATGTTTTACAT
>NW_027110638.1:263925-282880 GCF_000696795.3 Halyomorpha halys | reverse complement strand
AACGTTGGCACATTAAAATAAGTTAATCGTACTTATTTGTGTTTTTCATTGACCCCCAACCATCTTCTCTTCATTTATATTTTTAGTTTTTTAAATAGCGAATTATATATTATTGTGTTTTTGGAGATGAGATAATATAATATTTTAAATATAATAAAGAATTGAAGTACGTAATAAAGGGTTTAAATTTGTCCTTCAATGCCTATAATTGATATAATATTATAAGAATTTGAAATATATATAATTGAAATTTTTATTTACATTATCTGATGCCTATCATGATCTCTTAATTGAAATTGAGTTCACTTTCGATAATTCAATCAAGCTTTAATCAAAGGACTGTTGAGAAAGAATGAAGAAAGATTCCTTGGGCGTATATTATTTAGAATTGGAAAGGGGTAGTATTATCGCCTGTGCAGAACGAAAATGCTCATTTTGACGAAATATGCTCAAACGTAACTTGTCTTAGCTAAAATACTTTATAGGGTTTATTTAAGATGTAAATATTAATATCCTATGTAGCGGCTAATTTTAATGATTAATGGTCAATTTTATATAGATCTCAAGTATTATAGTTAAACTCGTACCAATGAAGCACATCAACTGAAATGGAGGAGGGCAGGACATGTTGCCAGTCTTGACACGAGTTGATGGTCCAAAAATACTACAGAGTGGATACCAAAAGAACACAAGAGGTGGAAAGGAAGACTAATCACAAGATGGCGTGGTGAGGTAGTGTGAAACTGTGGAGGACAGGGATCTATGGGATAAAGTAATAGAGAGCATAAATTATAATTTTATTATAAACAAGTGTAATCAATGAAGAAGCGGGAATTTTTTAATTCTAGATGTTTATAAACTAGATTTATAATTCCCAAGGGAGAGCCTTTTAGGTCTATGGTTTGATTCCGGGCTGCGCGAATTGATTTTCGGGATGATTCTCGACCCTCCAACTATGGCTAAAATAGGTCGATAACCTGTATGGTAACCGGTCTTTCCAGTTATTAATTGGAGAACATAAGGACGTTAAGCTAAATAAAAAACAAGACGTTTTTTTAAGTAAGGCGCCCCCTCACTTCTGAACAGACATTCATGACGCCATCTAGTGGCAAAGATATGCGGTAGGAAGTCTGGGCAGCCATCTTGGTCCCCAAAACAAAGGGGCTAGTACCAATCGAGAAGCCATCCTGACCTGGACATGAGAAGAAGAGTACAGAACTCTTCAAGAAGGTCTCTTCTCATAATGATGAGGGAGTAAAACCTTAGACTCAGGCGAGAGAGGCGGCGGCGGCAGGAGGATGAGAAGAGAGAACCCTCCTTCCATAATCACATTCACATCACAACCAATCTTCAAGCTCCATATAATTAAACAAGTAAACTGTAATCTTCATCAAATAATGTAATAAAACCAAATTTACAACTAACCAACTAACATACATTGTAATCACTTTGTTCAAACCTTACAACAAATTGTTTCAGAAAACTTTAAAGAGAAACCATTATATCAATTTATTATAAATACAGTCCACTCCATCAATACCAGCAAACTATCAGTAATTCCTTAATTTAAACCAGCTTACCAGCATATATTAATTAATTTGGGTAATATCCTCCAATTTGTACTCCGGGGAATACCTAAACTATACAACGTTAGTTGATTTCTTTAGGTTGCACGGTCGCCAGCAGCACTTACCACAATGAGAAAGCCATGACCTAGATTAGCTTTTTAACAATCGCATAAAAAGGCTTTTGTAAGCCTTGAAAAGCAAAATAACAAATATTATTTGTTAAATTTTGCTAAATTTGAAATTCTAAGGTGTTATCATGAAAGATAACAAGCCTCGATCCATGTTATAACCAATAATTTTTGTGTATATATTTTATATAATAATATTATATTTTTCTACTTAATATAGTGCAACTTTGGCTTGTAGGGCTGATACAATTGCTAGAAAGTTATTGTATTCTGTTCAGTGCACATCTTCCATAATAATAATAATACAATCATTTTTCTTTAACACTTATTTTTTAATTTATTTGTTTAATACTTTATACTTTTTATTCCAAACTCCTTAACCATCCTAACCCATTAATTCTTAATCTTTCATCCTTAACAATCCCTGATAATCCTCCGAGGCGTCTGAAAAGAAGATGGCCACGGGACCTTCTAATTTAAATTAATGTTTGAAGTACCACCAATGGGTGGTTCCTTCCCAAGATTTTCAAGTGTATATGAAACATACTACATATTTACCTATTGTATTATTTGTACAGTTGTAAATTACATTAAATAAATAATTAAAAAAAAAAACTTATTTAAGGTATTGGTGACAGGTTGTTCTCATTTCTCATCTGTGCCTGGTACTGTTTTCACATATTTCAATATGTGACTTATTAAAATTATCGGAAGATCTCACGTTCTTTATTTTCCCGTGTTCTAGATTTTATTATATTTTCCTTGTATCTTTTATTCAATCTAATGTTATAATTAAGTGTGGCCACACTGTCTTATGGCCAATAAATGTCATTATAAAATTAAAATTGACTTCGTAATTGCCCTAAAGCGACCTAGCCCTAGAATAATAAACTATATTTCATGTTACTCCTTCAGTTCATTTTAGGCCTAGAATTTACTACTGTATTTTTTTGACTTACAGTTATTTCTGTACATGTTTTTATTTTCTTCAATTTACTAGTGGGTTTCTCTGTGGTGCAGAGTTAACTTCTATTTCATTGTAGGATCATGACGAAAATGCCTCCTTGCACAACCGTTGGTTTAGTAACAGTTCTGTACACCTGACCCTTCATAGTTTTTAGCTGTACACTGTTTACAATATTGTATCTATAACTAAATATAGATGATGTATGATACTGTTTTTTTTTGTTTTTTTTTTGTGTCTTGTCTTCAGCCCTGCAAAGTGGAGAGAATCGTTGATGATACATAAATATTATTGTACTATTTGCATTCCTTTGGTCGCACTGTTTTTCTAGATTATTTTTTTAAAAACTTCTTACTCTCTTAATTTGCATCCTGATTGTGTAAAATGATTACTGTGCAGTCTGGGCTTAGACCATAAAATTAATTAGGAGAAGCAGAAACAAGGAATTTAACCAGAACATTTGGCCGTCGTGTATCTCAGAATGAGCATGACAGAGGCGTGAAACGTAGAATTAACACATTGGAATGACTGACAGCTGCTAAAACAAGGTAAGGAGTTGTATTGACTCCTTACATCAAGTAAATTAATTAAGGCTTGATAAAATAATTCTATATCAGGTTTATTTCATTTGTTGATACTTTATTTAAATTTTTTTCTTAGAAAATAGATTAATTTCTGATTTTTGAGCCATTATTTAATTTACCTTTTTAATTGTTAGTGGAAAACACATTTTAACTCCAACTCAAAATTGAAGGAAGAGATTTAATAGGCTGCAAAAATAATTCAAAGACAGATTGTTCAAATTGATTATTTACTACTGAATTATTGTTTAAATTGATTATTTACAACTGAATTATTGTTTAAATTGATTACTTACAACTGAATTATTGTTTAATTTGATTATTTACTACTGAATTATTGTTTAAATTGATTATTTACTACTGAATTATTGTTTAAATTGATTATTTACTACTGAATTATTGTTTAAATTGATTATTTACTACTGATTTTTTGTTTAAATTGATTATTTACTAATTTGGGGTATTAGTAATGGTAACTGTGGGGCAGGAAGTTATGGGCTAATGACTAAGAGTAAATATGATTTGGTGGGATTAATTGGAATTCATTATGACCTTTCTTTCTTCCAGTTTTTCTACCTTTCTACATGGGTGGTGATGTAGGATTGGAGGGTTTTGGACATGATAGAAGGGTCATTATTCACTGATAATAGACATGTTTTATTAGAATAGTGTTCGGATGTCAGCTGTAAAAATGATAGAACCAAGGATACTACCCTGAGGTACACCTACAAACTGAGAAAATAAGGATGAATATTTTATCATTTATATTATACTACTAAGTACTTGTAATTTCGTTTGATTGAAATAGATATCTGATTAAACTGTGTAATGGTACATTTTAATCAGATATAAAAAATAGATAAATAGAAACAGTGAAAGGATTTGATATATAACTTAAGGCAGTTAAGGAAAAAATATGTTTTGGTTGAAAACCCAATTTCATAAATTAGAATAGAAATATATGCTAAAGGTTTTAGTTTCGGTTTTAAGGTTATAAAACCATATTATTAAGTAAAATGAAATAGCCTTTTATTTATGCAATAAATTAAAATCATAAAAAATACAACATACACATTTAAAGAAGATAGAGAGAAAAACATTAACTTCTATAAATTTTCTTTCCATCTTTCTGTATCCTTTCCAACATAGGCCTTACCTGTCGGCAGTAATAATCAGCACTTCCCGGGGTGAGCAGCCCTATTGGGAGGCTTATTATTAAGTAATAAACATATTATTTAAAGTATTAATAAACAAGTTATTTACGAGTCTTTCAATAGACAAACTGATAACAAAAGACAAGTTCAACCAAGGGCGATAAATATTTATGAGTTCAAATACCATCTTGAGGCCATTTTTGTCTCAAAAAAATAATTTATTAATATTTTGCCAATTTTTTTTTCCATACAGATTATTTCTAATTCAATTTAACATTTTATTGATATGGAAAAACATGCACTTGCATGTATAATCAAAAAGTTTTAAATTCAATGAAACTTATAATTCCAACCAATAGGAGTTAATGTAGAAAGAGAACAGTAGAAGCTTTAATTGTTGGCCAAGGTTATTCCACCATTAAGTACCTATTCTAGAGTATGATAATGATATTGACTTGGAAATTAGCCTTAGAAACTCATACCTCCATTAGCTAACTCTGCTCATGAGTCCTCAGGTTTGGGATATATTATTAAATTTATTGATGACGTGTTGATCATTTTTGTATAGTGGCTCAAAATGGCGATTATAAATGTGTTTTATTTAAAATTTCCGTCATTATATGAAACGCCAGTTTCCTAGGTTATTTGTTAAACTGTTAGTGTTTCATAGGTTATTCAGTGAAACACTTCATGACATGAAACATTTTATTTAAAATATTTACAACCATTTTTTATACATTTCTAGATCTAAAAACAGTATTTCCCTGCTGCAATACAGATCATACAGATAAAGAAATATGAAAGGAAACTAGTTTCTCACCAAAAAGTTTGAGATAAGAAAAACAGTTTATGAATTATAATTGAAACTACAAGAGCATGTGTGAAAATTATAATTTGTTTTTAACGTTGAACTTTGTGCTTTTTCTGTTTATCATCATTATTATTATTCTTTTTGATTATAGGTTTCTTATTATATGGTATATGCTTAAAATGTAACAACGACTTTTCGATAAATAACTAACTCACCGAAAGGTGAATAATAGGTGAAAATCGTCAACAAAAATTAAAAAAAAAAATTATTTTTCAAGCTTTGAAAATTCGAATTTTAGGTTTTCTCGTGGCAGAAATAACAAATATAAATTTTGTTCTTGCCGGGAAAACAACAGCGTAACAAAAAATAACGAGCTCGTCATGCAATCAGGAAATATCGTTTTGTTTCGGTATTTCCTGTTTCAATCGCGTATTTATTTTTCTCATTCATTAAATTCTTCAATATTTTGTATTAAAACATTTTTTATCATGGCTAACAATGAGAGCATAGTCAAATAAACAAAATTAAAAGTACTTCAGAGACATAGAGGCATTTAAGCACTATCGGACTGTCGGAATGAAGGCAAGACTAGGCTGATATTTGATAACATTTGATTATTCATTGATATGCAAAGTTTAATCAAAAAAGCTTCTACATACTAGTGTCCAGATTGTAAGGTAACTAAGTATCAAGAATTGCTTTTTAAACTATATCACAAAGAAGATGGCTTCGTGATCTTATATGGTAAAATGTTTTTAGAGTTAAACTACTACTGGGTAGTTTCTCTACAAGCTGTATCATATCATTATGATCTTACTTCAAATTTGCTAGTTGTATTGTATATACAGTTGTAAATGTCAATAAATAAATTTAAAAAAATATATATAACACTAAAATTGAGTTTTGAATTTTTACACTAAAAAGAATATAATAATTTGAAATTACGTCCTCCAGGGGTGACGTACAGGCAGATCTTAGTGTAAGAGTAGGCGCCCGTTATATGCTCTATAATTAAAAAGCCAATTTCCCGGTTAACAGGTTAAAATGCCCTGATTTGTATTAGTGGTGATCTGATATATATTTTTTTATCAACATGTTTATGATAAATTAGTTAATTAAAATAAAGTTGTCCAGTTTTTTATTACAAAATTTAAGTAAATGATTGTATATTTAAAAAGAATTATACAATACGTTAATACGAACCAAAAAATTAATCCAATTATATGGTATTTTTATTATATTATTTTCTAACCAGAGATAAACAGAGACATTGTGGTATGGTGAAATTGTTTCCATTATTTGGAAGTATTTTTTTTTCTAATATTTAATAAACTATTCCAGAGCTGGAAAATTATTTAATATTTTAGGAATTCAGGGATGGTATTCTGTGAAGAAATGATCAGAAATACTTTCAGGAATCCGTGAATATCTGGCATTTTGTCGGACAAGTGCAAGTAAACATATTAGTAGCAACAGTAAAAAAAAAAAAAAAAAAAGTTAATCCAATTCTATGGTATTTTTATTACATTATTTTTTAACCAGAGAAAGTGAGATAGCTCTTAAATTATTGATTTCCTACAATCAACAAGTGAAAAAGTTCTTTGAATGTGGTCGGAGATGGAATTTTAAATATACTAAGGAGAAAAAAATAACTTACTCTCTCATTACACGGGGAAGATTTTAAAATTAAATTTTGGACCGATGCTACAATAACCCTAAGGGGAGGGGGTAACCAAGATATTAGGGGCATGGATTCGTAAATTACCTGTTTCTAATTTACTATATATTTATTTTATCATATTATTATATTTACAACTCAACTTAGGTTTAATAAGTATTCTGTTATAACTAATTAGCTAGTTAATATTTATACAATTTAGTTAATTTTTCTTGTTTATTAATGATTCATCTAAGATAACAGGGAATTTTCATGTACCAATTGTCAAACTTAGCTATTACTTAGTCATATTAAATTTTTGAAATTGTGGTATGGTAAGATTGTTTCCATTGTCTGGAGGTATTCTTTTTCAAATATTTAATAGACCATTCCAAAGCTGCAAAATTATTTTAGGAAAAGTATTTTAAGAATCCAGGGATCGTATTCTGTGAAGAAATGATCAGAAATACTTCCCGGAACCCGTGAATATCTGGCGTTTTGGCGGACAAGAGCAAGTAAACAAATTTTGCAACAGTAATACAAAAAGAAAAAAAAGTAGGATTTAAATATTTGTTCAATTTTTTTTTTGTTTTCTTATCCACAAATCCTTATCCCATTTCCTTATTCTTCCAGTCCAACTGATGGAATTCAATCAACCTCGGTTATCATTTCAACTCGCCCTTTCCATGTTACGTTTTCAGCTTTATACCTCCTGGTAATAACCTTTCTTATAACCTCCTTGATTCCTAATTCCGAACCCTCGGACCGCGCTTCATTGCTGGAGGAGACTATAAAGCTAAGCATTAGCGATGGGGTTGCCGCACATCCAACTCTCGTGGTAACATTCTATCCCGTGTTTCCACCTCCAACACCTATTACATTCTCTCTCCCAAAAATCCGACTTATTGGCCTACATCCCTCAAAAACCGTCCTGATATCCTTGACATATTTATCACATCCCAGATTTCTCCCTCTCAAGCCATTGTTGAATCCCTGGACGATCATCAGATCACAGTCCAGTTCTGCTATTTTTACATTCAAGCTTTTACCAAAGCCCTCCACCCCTTCATTGATAACAGGAAGAGTTGACTGGGACAAATTTAAATGTGACTTAAAACTAAACTGGGCTTAAACATTCGACTGAAGACAAAACAAGATATTGATGAAGCTATTGAAAAACTCACATCATCAATAAGAACAAGTATAACTGACAACACATCGGATAATAGGTTAATTAATAACAATAAACCAACTGACCTGGCACAGTAAATTCGTATCTTATTAAGGGAAAAATGTAGAGCAAGATGGAAGTGGCACAGGACCAGATGTCCAACTGACACAACGTATTACACCAAATTGACTAACAAACTAAAAGTAGAAATCAGAATATACAAAATTCAAAATTTAATTAACTTTACTCAAAATCTTATAACTACTGACAAATCATTATGGAGCACCACCAAAAAACTGCTGAATTTCAAAGATTTTAACTATCCTCTTCTCACCGAAAACACAAACCTGGACCAGAACTGACGAAGAAAAATCACAAACATCCCGACAACACCTCTCTAAAACCTTTATTCCACATCCTGATATCCTTAACCCAATTCACCTTGAATGTATTGAAGCAGAACTAAATATTCCGCTCCAAATGACCCTCCCACTTAAAGCATTTCATCCTTCTGAAATATCTACTACCCGCAAAGCTCTTGGATACGACCTAATAATATCCCACATTCTAAAGCTTCTTCCTCGGAAAGCCATCCTATTCCTCACCTACATATTTAATGCCGTACTCCGTTCCACATATTTTCCTGACTCCTGGAAATTATCAATTGTTAAAATGATACCCAAACCCCAAAAGCTTCCAGAATACCCATCATCCTCTCGCCTGCTATGTACTTTCTCGGGATTTAATCGGGATGCCAGGATAATTACTGATGGTGATTATCCAAAAATAAGTTAATTAATAAATTTATTGAGTCCTGCAAAACATTTAAAAAAATCTCAAATACTCTGATTAGTATAGTACTGATTAGTAGTAGTGCCTGAATCTGCGTCTACTTCAACTTCAGGGTCATCATTACCAAATTGATTCAAATTTAATAAAATAAAATAAATAAATGGATCCAACGCATTTTTTATTTAGGGTGCTCTTCTGATACGAATATTTACACATGGGCTAAATTCGGCTAATTATTGTAAATTAATTAAATTAAATTAATTAAGTTAATATTTAATTGAAGTAAACTTTTTTTATTAATGTTAGTAATTTATATCTCATATATTAAGATCGTCAGACCGTAAATCATTAGTTATTTCCAATATTCTAAGTCCATTTTCTATATTCCAAGATACAATAATATTCTCAACCAGCAGTAACGGCTACTAGAACTTTTTCTTTACCTTCCCTCTGAGATAATTTCAAACATCCTTTTTTTTTTTTTTCAAAACCCTTTCAAAATTTTAATGGCGTATTTATAAGCAATGAACTTTCTCCTTTTTCTGTAGAACATCTACATTCTAAGGGGTCTTTTGGACTGTATTATTTTTGTTGTCAGAATTTATAAAAGAGTGTAATGTGTTGGAGCACACATTATTTCTGAATTTAACAAACTTAAATCTAATAAAAACTTAATCCTAGTACTACGTGACCTTACGTAGTGTGTTGCCAACGCACCGGAGGGGGGGGGGGGCAGGTGTTAACGTGTTGAATAACGGATTTGTACAGAACTGAAGTGAATCGAAAAATTTGATGTGTCGTCGCTTGATGAACTCCGGCACAGTAGGCAACTCCAACAATTGGTGCAGAGCTGGTGGCTTCTTCCTCCTCCACGATGTTGTGCGTACGATTTTCCTCAACATCGAATCCTGAAAAGTTTGAAGAAGGCGCTGGGTTCCATCTGATATGTGGGTAAACAATGGTGCCCCATATAGTAGTGCTGGTCTCAGAATACTTTTGTATATCTGCAGCTTCAATCTCAATGAGAGAGCCGGAGAAGTGAGGAGGTTGTTGAGACGATATGACTTTCGTCTTACTGTTCTCGCCTTCTGATATAAATGGGCAGAAAGCTCAAGATGAGAGTCTAGCTTTACGCCCAAATATACGATAGAGTTGGAAGGTGAGCTCACCGTATTATTCACATGGAGAGTCTTTGGCAGTCTTGATCTCTTGTGCGCTGTGTGCGCGAACACAACACAATCCGTTTTGGCTACATTGACTGAGATGTTCAAGTAGCTCAGTTTTTGAACAATCTCAGAGCATACTGCTTCAGCCTGATGTAGAGCTGTCTCGGCGTTCATACTGCTGCTGTAGATGGCAATATCGTCAGCGTAAGCGGCGACCGTTGCCTTCTTGTAGTTCTTGCCAACCACAGACTGGCGAAAGGACTGCTCCTTGAGGCACTCCACAAGTCAGTGGGATAGATGTTGACTGTTCTTCACGAACCCGCACAGCGACGGTCCTGCTGTTTAGAATGAGGCGATCACACTGTAGAGCTATTCCGGGCACTTTAGATCGACGAGCTTGCGACATAGAATGGCGTGAGACACGGAGTCGAATGCCTTTGTGCAGTCGAACATCCTCTGTAAGCGGCACACTTATATACAAAAACCGTTCAATCCCCTTTACAGAGACCTTTTATCTTTCCTTTTCTCTTCTTTCGTTTTCTTGGATTCTCTTTGTTCCGTCTTCCCGACTCATGTTTGTACAATCCGAATTGCTTGAGTCCCATATTTCCATTTAATAAGTATAAAGACGTGATTGGAGTTTTTCTTAAAGAGAATCTGTTTTGGACTGATGGGAGTTAGATGCTGCTCTTCTTGGGACTCTTTGCTTGATTGCTTTTTTCTTCCTTAATTATATTCATAACTTCCTTGTATTGACTTGCATCTATTTCATTCTCCAAGGGCCTTTTTATTTCTTCTGGGAATATTTTAGTTGCATTTATATTTTCTGGTATTGGAAATTTAATTATTTTTTCTTCTGTTTTTTTTTCTAATTCATCGTTTAGGTACTCTATCCTGCTGGCTCACCTACTCTCTAGAGATTCGGCGTTATTCAGAATTTTCTGCATATTTTCCTCACTTTTTTTTCAAGTTCCTTAAAATTCCTCTATTATCATTTGAAAATTATCGGGCGCTTCATAATTATATGTGACCTTGGCGATAGCTAACGCTTAGTTCTCAGAACACGAATATTCCGACCCATCTATTATATATTCTTCTATTTTAGTGATTTTATATTCACCGCTTTCATATTTAATAATTTCTTCTTCTGAATCTTCTTCTTTATCAGTATCCACATTACTATCATAATTAAAAATTTCTTTAATTTCTGTCTCAGTTTTTTATTCTTTATGAAAGTTTACCGAAATATTTTCATCTGTTTTTACAGAACCATTCATAAACCTATCACCAAATTCATCTATTTTATTAATTATTTTCTCGACAATTTTATTATTTTCGACGCTCATCCTTTTCTCTAACCTCTCCCTAAGAATCAGGAAATCATACATTTCTTTTGATGTGGGCGAGACTTTTCCTTCCATCGCGAATAATTTCCAAATCAAAACCCGCTGAAATAATTTAAACCCAACGAATACGAGTATGTCTTTACTGGGAAGTTGAACCCATCATGAGACTAAAAAACCAATTGGGTGAAACCTAATTTAAAAAATAAACCCATTTATTAATTATTATTAACACTTAATCCTTATTATTCCCGTTTATGCATTATTATTATTATTACTAATTATTCATTATTATTATGACATATTTATTATTTTCCCCATTAATTTATTATTATTCCAATTTATTCGTCATTATTTCCGTTATCATTTCCACCCATAGTAAAATAAAACACCAAAACAAACAACATAAATATACCACTATATGTACATTAATTATTCAATGAAAATAAAGTTCTAAGATTAAAAACCAATTTATCTGAATCATTTTCACAATTATTGTACCACTCCTTATTGTTTTATAACAATAAACTGAAATACTTATTAATTACTACTAATTGGTAAACTGCATAGTAAGTCCCCGCTAGGGATGACACTTAATAATGCTATGTAATGTCTCGGGATTTAGTCGGGATGCCGGAATAATCACTGATAGCGATTATCCAAAAATAAGTTAATTAATTAATTTATTGAGTTCTGCAAAACTGTTATTATAATTGGATTGTTTTCCAAAGGCTATTTGTGTGTTTATTAGTTTACCAATTAAATACCTTTACATTTATAAAATGTTATTATCACTAATAATATAATATAATAAGGGGTGATATTGGGTTATATAATAGTATATAAACTACATAAACAGACTAAGTATTTATTTACAATTTATTGCTATGATTAAAATGATTGTAATGATTCAGATAAATGGTTGCCATAAAATATCAATTATTACTTATTGTTTAATTTACACATATAGCTGCTCATTTCAATGATTCATGCCGTGGGAGGTGTCTCGTTCATGAGGGATTTCCAGGTCTCATGGCCTTTATTTCGACTTCGTCTGGTCGAAGTACATCTTTCCCCTCTTTGTTCTTGTTTCCTCAGCTCCTCTCCTACTTCTCAAGCCTAGTCCTCTCTCGTCTTCCTCTTCACTGTCCCATTTCTCCCACCTCCTTTTTGGGGCGTTATCTTCTTTTTGAATCTAACTCCTCATTGGCCATAGCTGACTGAACGCTACCTAAATAGGCGCCCGCCACCCATCCAGGCTCGAGAGGAGGTGGGAAAGTTTGACATATCCAGGAAGGGCCTGCACCTGCTTAGTTGGATTCTGATCCTTCTTCAAAAACTAAACACAGATTTTTACATATCCAGGGACGCAGTAAAAGGTTCCTTGAAAGATACCCTGACCAGGTTTAGGGAGAGATGGCGAAAAACCTTAATAAACGACATATTGTTGTTGGAGTAATGGCTAATGTCTCAATACATAGCACGCCCTATATCTCTATTACCAATTATGGACAAAATTCTTGAAAAACTCATTTTGAAATGCCTATACCCCATCCTTCTAATCATATAATCCCTGATCACCAGTTTGGATTCCGAACATCCCACTCTACTATCCAGCAATGTCATCGTCTTATTTGGAGCGCGGAATGTACTGCGCGGGAGTCTTTTTCGATGTAGAACAGGCTTTTGATTCTGGCACCCGGGACTGTTTTACAAACTCCGTAAATTCCTACCTCCTGCATACTTTTTCATCATTCGTTCTTTTCTCATTGATAGATTATTCCAAGTAAACCACAATGGTTCCTATTCATCCCTCTATTCTCAGTCCGCTGGTGTTCCTCAAGGTAGTATCATTTGTCCCCTCCTCTATACCGTCTATACAGCTGACATTCCAACCAATCCTAACACTATCCTCACCACGTATGCCGATGATAAACTTAAATGTGTGCTCGCTGTTACAAATATCCCATTGATTGTATCCCAAACTCTCCAATCCCATATCACAGCCCTCGAAGATTGGTGTCGTAATTGGAGGATTGAGATAAATAGCAACAAATCCCATGAAATCACCTCTAACCTTCGTCGTAAACCTACCGACTGCCCTAAAGTTTCATTTAATATTAACAACATTACAGCACTTACTAGACAAACGGTCTAAGCTTCCAACACATTACAAAAGACTGATCTATATGACTGTAATAAGGCCAATCTGGACATACGGAGTTGAGCTTTGGGGCTCCACTAAACCTTCGAATTCCTTTCGTATCCAATCCTTACAATCCAAAATCCTCCATAAAATCCTCAATGCTCTTTACTTTGTCATAGTAAAATCATACATAAAGACCTTAATGTTCCCTATGTAACCGGTCTAGCCCGAACCAGATATCACTCCTTCCATTATAAACTCCCTAACCACTCAAACGTGCTAGTTTCTAACCTTCTAACTCTTCCATTCCTGACAATTCTCCGAGATGCCTGAAAAAAAGATGGCCACGAGACCAGTTAATGTAAAATGTCATTAGAGTACTATCAATGGGTAGTTGCTCCACACGTCTGTAACACTCCATTTTAACTAAGATCAAATTTACTGAATGTATTATGTAATATACATTATTAGTAATTAAGACAGGAAAGTGCCTTTAAAATACAGTTTAATATGCTCAAGTTGAGTTTGTATATTAATTTAATGAAGTGTTGCCTGATTATACTTTATTATTATTTTGTTTATTAATTGTTATTGCTCTCCGTCATTTTGGACAGCTCAAATTATCAGCTCACCAAATATCTTTTCTTATGCCTTTGCTACTCGTGTTATTCTTATATTATAATTTTATTTTAATTTAAGTCTTATTATAATTTAAATTAAAAACTTGATTCGGTTTAATTTAAAAATTTTATTTTATTTTTTGCTTCATTTTAAGTGAACATTATCCTTGGCTATTATGGCATCATAACTACAAAATGTTTTTAATTTATTGACTTTCTATTACAATAACAATATAAGTATATATATGGGAGGGTGACATGGGTCAGTGGTAGGCACTATCGGATCAGGGGGAAAATTTATATATTTTTTTAGAGTGGTCATTTTCAGCCCGTGTTATGGAGGTATCAAAGATAGGGTGGGTTACATCCAACAAATTCAAACAAACAAATTTTATTCTGTTGGGTTATATTTCCCCCAACAAGGAGCCAATCAACATATATTTTTAAAATGTTTTTTATCAAGATTAATCGATACCTTTTTTCGTTAATATTGGTTTCTACAATATGGAGCATATTCTATAATATACTCTTATTCTATAATATCCCCATATTCTATAATATCACCATATTTTAGATAGTGTTTTTCATTTTTCAATAAAACCCTAAAACTACATCTATGTTTAATAGTGATATATTTATAGGTCTGGGACTTAAATTTACATTTTGAAATGCAAAATGAATTGATGAAAAATAATTTCAAAAAATATATGTATATATAGTTGACCTTAAAGATTTAAATATAAGTAGACGGTAAGGGTTGCGGTCAAAAAAAAGAAGAACAAATAGTTTAAAACTATTTTAATATCCTACGTTTCGCCCCACTTTGCAAGGCTTCATCAGGACTAAAAAGATATTAAAAAAAATGAGAATATTACAACAATAAGATACAATAAGGTAATTTAAAGTAGGATAAATATTATGTTAAAAGAAGATAAGCAATTACATATAAATAAAAGGAAGGAAGACATAAAATAGTAACAAAAAATGTTTGTTGGTTCCTTGTCGCATATGTGAATTCAGTACAATTATTATATATTTTTTCCCTCTTTTTCTTAGTGTGTACTCTTTTATCTTAATATAACATTATTTATGGATAGAATTTTTAATCAAAAGGTTTGATAGTATGAAACATAAAAATAATAAGGAGATTTTCATCTGATATTAAAACATAAAAGGAAAAAAAAAGTGATAAAAAGCCATTTTCCACATTAAAGAAATGTATAAACAAAACGTTTTATGAATTTATAAAGTCACAAACGGAAAAGACTTTTATAAAGCGATTCTTTTAAAAATATAAATAATCCGTACGATCTTTAAAAATAATAATTATAACTCAAATGACGAAGACTCGTTAATTATAAATATGAATAAAGGAGAATAAAAGGCATAGGCACAAAGGAAGCCGCTCTTTGCTCAAAACGTCCTCCCCCCCCCCCCCACCGATCTCAATTTATAAATGTTTTCTTCCTTCTATCTAATTCCAATTAAGATATTAATTTCCTTTCTCAAAGGTAGAAAGCGTTCCGTTTTAACTCAGTCGAGTCTATTTCATAAAAAAGTATTTTTTTTTTTGGATTGTAGTGTTGCTTATTTTTCACAGAGTTTTTCCAAAATGATTTTTAAAAAAAATTTTATGAGTGGAAAATTTTTTGATGAACTTTGACTATAAACGCATTGGTAGCAGAGGTTTTTCTTTTTCAGAAGGCTTGAAGGTCTCTTGGTAAAAAAAAAATCCTTTGAACTGACAATTCCATTGTTTATGTTCGATAGAAACATGATGGTCAAAATATTTATAACAAAAGATCTTCAAACCATGACATCTTGCCCTACAGTATCCTTTAATAGTACCCCACTTATTCCTGTCGAACAGATCCGTTACTTAGGACTACATCTGGACAAACGACTGACATGGAATCCTCATACAAGACTAAAAAGACAAGAAACTGCTCGTAGATTCCGACTATTACAACATTTACTAGACAAATGGTCTAAATTGCCAATCCATTACAAAAGACTGATCTACATGACTATTATAAGACCTATCTGGACATACGGAATTGAGCTTTGGGGCTCCACTAAACCATCAAATTCCTCCAGAATCCAATCCTTACAGTCCAAAATCCTTCGTAAAATACTTAATGCTCCTTACTTTGTCACAAATCAAGTCATCCATTATGACCTCAATGGCCCATATATTGCCGATTTGGCCAGAACCAGATACCATTCCTTCCATGAAAAACTTCTCAACCACCCAAATCCACTTGTTTCTAACCTGGCTTTTCCTTCATTACCTAATAATCCTCCTAGGAGTCTGAAAAGAAGATGACCTTGAGATCTTTTCCTCTAAAAATGTTATTGGAGTTCTATCAGTGCATAGATTCTCCACATGTTTGTATCATGTCACTACCTCACCTTCAGCAAATTTACTTGTTGTGTATATATGTATACAGTTGTAAATAACAATAATAACTTATTAAAAAAAAAACAACAAAAGATAGCGTGAGTGCTCTTACAGTTCAACTCTGTAATATCTCAAAAATGGTTATTTTTTTAAATTAGCTTATAATGTTTGCAATAAGGGTTATAATCTTTATGCCGTTTTTCAATTTCAAGGGCTTTTTAAATATTGCTTGATTAAACTATCTTAAAATCTTCAATTGCCATTGTAAGCTAATATTTTAAAGGTGATATAGGATTGTCGCTCCCCGGGGGTCTTAGCGGGGCGGGTCCGGCGGGGAAGGCTTTATTTTTTTTGTGTTATTTGTTTACTTTACACTGCAAAGTGGAACAAAACTTTGGCTAACAATAAATAGTTTTTGTTAATATTTTGGACATTTATTGACCGCCACTCGGCGGTCTACTAATCTACTTCTAGTCTACACCAATCTACTTCACACGGATATATACCGTAAAAGACAGAAGCATAATAAACCATGTTTCATAAAGTCTCAGTAAAAACATTAAAAACATTTCTAGATACTACATTTTTGAACTGTAACCCTTATTGCTATGATTACATGTATATCTCAAAATAATATTTTTTAAAAAATATTACACAGTAAACTGGAGCGATTGAAATGCGATTTGAAAAGTAAACATCAATTTATTGTTAATAGATATCCAACGAAATCTGCCAAAACTTGAATTAGGGCTCTTAGATAGTTGAAACATTATTTGTCTAAAAACAAAATCAATTAATTTATAGTTATAAATATTTATGATTACTAAAATATTATGCAATAAAAAAAAACATTGAAAAATCGATATATATTTTTAGTCATTGATTATAAACTAAGATATTGATCAAACAAAGATTTATTTGAATAAATAATAAATTCAATAAAAACTGATATTTTTTTATAAGATCTTATCACTTCATTGAGACTGATTAAATAACATGATTAAACCATTTTAATGCTATTTAACTTGAGGTGTGAAATAATATTGTTGTGGTTATGGTGTTAACTCAATATGAACTTAAAAGTTCTAAATTTAAATGAAATAATGACGAAAGAGGTTAATTTGCCTAATTTCATTGACCTGGGCAGAATATTCCTATAATTAATATTGTCCTTGAGAATGACTTGCTTGGCCGAAACGTTGGACATTTAAACTGTCCAAATCTTAATTGAATACAATTTATTTTATTTCAACAATAAAATGTGATATATTTTTTTATTAGTGTAATTGAATTAGATAAAATCTGTACTACTGCAGCCTATAAAGGGTTAAGAGTACAGTACATAGTTAGGCAGTAATGTTGCAAGGCCAACGATTGTGAAAGGAGTTTATTTGGTCAAAATCATACTAGATCGCTAGATTTTTACCCAATTAAGAGTACCCACTAAGGACCCCAGGAGAACTCCAGAACGCACAGGGGTGACTCACAGTTAAAGCGTAACAGAAAATAATTGGTGTGGTATTTTCCTTTAATTAAACCAAAACCCTACAGAAACTCTAATTATAATTTTCTTTTGTAATAAAAAGGTTTAGCTCAGTCAAATAGTAAATAAGAGAAAATTTTGTTGAAGAAAAATTTGCACACCACGGCTTTTTGGGTCGTTGAACGCGTACCTAAGGTTGGCTTACTAAATTAATCCAAGGAATCTCGTTTTGTTTTAACCAAAAGATCTCAAAATATTGTTTTATTTTTTATATTTCTATACCTATTAATATAACTATTTATTTATTATTTTTAAGTGAACCAAGTATTTTTTTTTTTCATAAAGTACAAAAAAATGGTTCCTCATTGCATTTTGGTTAAATTCACCCCAATTTTTTTTCGACGCAGAGTTGAACTTCATTATTTTATTATCCTATATTTTGTTACTTTCCTTGTTTCCTAAATGTCCTATTTAGATAATTAAGAGCATGTTGTGATGAAGAAAATTTGCTCTGAATAGTTACAAATTGTGTTTTCCCATTTTTTAAAAATATTTCCCTTCTTAAAGCACACTCTAGCGGCACGGCGGTTGATCGCGGAGAAACTTGCATTATATTTATGAGCGTTTGCCTCCAAATGACTAGTAGCTTCCAGGATATAGAAAAAAATTAGGTTCCAAACCTATCTATCAGATTCTTAAATAGCAACCCAGTTTTTTCAAAATGTACGACTATAACTAAACTTCCTCATATTACCTAGAGTACTTGAACATAAAACTTTCAAAACAATGGGATGAGGAACTTTCAAACTCTGGCAGATGAGGAAGCTAAAATTACACGAGTATTTGAATTTTTAAAAGCACATCGCCTTCTTTATAAATTATAACTCCTCTTCGATTTTTATGGTTTTTATTTATTTTATTTTTTTTTAATGATTTTTTTATTTTATTTTTCAATTTTTTTTTTCAATTT
>NW_027110638.1:253906-263480 GCF_000696795.3 Halyomorpha halys | reverse complement strand
ATATATATATATATATATATATATAGCACTTAGAGTCTAAAATAACAATATCAGAAAATCGAGACGGCTCAGACCAAACTCACGGTAAAGATCTAAATTACAGAATACACAAAGGAAATTTGGAGTAGTTCTAGCCGTTTACATTTCCGTGAGAAAAAGCTATCATTATAAAAAATAAGCTAAGCTACAATGCAATAAATTATAAATAAATTTATTGATTTTACAACTATTTGCTTATATTAGTTGTGATAAATCAATAGAAATATAGTTTTTGAATTGTTTTGCGACAAAAAAATGAATAATAATAACTGCTCAAAAAGGGCAACATTCAGATTCAAGGTAAAATTCACAGCTTTTGTTTCGATAACTTTTCATGTTATCATTTAATAATAGATGCTCTTGTTATTTATGTCCTATAAAACTGAACTAGTATAACAAGTGTTAAGAAATAGAAGTTTCAAAAAATTGATAAAAAAAGTTCTTGTTTGTTGTTTTCACTATCGAAACATCTAAATCTACAAAAACGAAGCTATTTATATCAACATTTACTTTAAATGAACTAAATATTTGAAATGTATAGTAAGGATATTGTGTAGTTGTTGTTGTCTGGGGCTTAAGGGCGTAAAACCCTGAGGTCATCAACGCCCATGTTTCGTGCTTTATATTTTATTTCTATAATTCTATTTCACTTTAAATAATTTCGAAAAAAAAATTTAAATAATTACTTCTGTTGGTATTATTTTATTATGTATAACAGATTTTCTGGTTTAAATCTTATTCAAAAGGCCATTCCTTTTTAAGAAAACTAAGACCATTTCCACGTTCTTCTGGTCATCATTCAGAGCATCCGATACACTCGGTTCTACTCCCAGTCTACTCAAGTTCGCAGAATAAAACTGGCATTTTTCAAATATGTGACTGATCGTAAGTACACTGTTGCAGTATTGACATTTTGGAGGTGGCTGCTTACTGATCAGATATCTATGAGTTAAACTCGTATGACCTATCCTCCTCCCTGCGATTGGAACAGTTTGATGTGGTCCATGGTTTAGTGGTTTTTTTGATGGTTTTTAATTTGCTTGGCGGGCTTTCATCCCACATGGCTTGCCAGCTAGATAAAATCTCATTTTTCATTGGAAGACTTATTTCTTGTGGTGTCAGAATGCCCGTGCCCTGACCTGGAAGAGCAAGTGCTTGTTTAGCTGCAATGTCCGCCAGTTCATTTCCAGTGATCCCCACGTGACCCGGCACCCATATAAAGAAAACAGTTTTTCCCAAGTTTTCGAGCATGTTGGTATAATTGTGAATTTTTATGATAACCGGGTGTTTCGGGTAAACCCATGAAGATCGGCTTTTAGTGAACTTAAAGAGTCGGTAATGATAACTATATTAGTATTCGTTACTGTCATGGAGAAGTGGAGTTCTGAGGTTATTGCATATAATTCAGCTGTATATACACTGCATAATTTATGTAGTTTTATTTTATGGGTTGAGTTGTTTGTGATGAAAGAGGATGCTGTAGATTCGTCAGATTTGATCCATCAGTATATATAAAAAAAGGATCAGGAATATTTTGATAAAGACGTGAGAACCTAGTTCTATATTCAGTAGGTGACGTACTGCCTTTGGGAAATCGGGATAATTGGAGCATTGTATTTGGTAGCCTGTGTATCCATGGATATTGTGTAGTACTGTAGTTTGTATAGTATTATCTAACAGTAAAAATGTTATGTTCGTTAGTTACTTGTAAGTTCTTGACATGATTTATACCTGAGAGAATGTTCTTAGCTGTTTAAATACTTGATTTGTCCAGTATAAGAAAAGTATTAAATTTCCCTCAAAACATCATTCAAATCGGACAATTATTAATAAAGATGTGACATTTTGAACCTATAACATAAAATTAATGTTTAATTTCAACTAAATTGATATAAAACTGTAAATAGTGCTCATTCAATTTATACAAAGTACATTCACAAAGCTAGCGATAGTGAAGCATTCTCGAGTTTGAAATCATTAAATATTTTGTATTGTTTTCTGTAAAAAATGTATAAATATGAACTATGAAAGAATTTCATAATTAAATGCGATTCAGAGACTGGAAAATCGGAGACAGCCGAGTATGTCCGAATACTCCCGATCGCAATCATATTTTGTTATTCTTGGCTAGAACAAAGTTGTTATTCGTATTTCGCACCAAGGGACACCATCAAATACGAAATTTTATACCAATTAAAAAATAAAAATATATTTGTTTTAGAAGACGACAGTTGGCCGTATGAAGTAGATTGTTGGAAAACAGGTGGTGGTCAATAAAGGTATCAATGTAGTAGAAGAAATTATTTTTTGAAAACCAACGTTTCGCCCAACTTTGCAGGGCTATCAGATTGAAATAACAACTCACAGAGTTGTCGATTGTTATCATTGTTTAAATTGACAGCACTCACGAAGTGGGGCTAAACGTTCGTTAACAATAAATAGTTTTTTTTTTTACAAATATTTTGATAACTTTACTGACTGCAACCCGGAAAATGTTCCTACCATATATTGTATGTTGTTTTCGGCACAGCAGTGTTCCTTGACAATAGGAACCTTCTAGGAAGGTGGTGTGGAAAAGGCCGGAAAAAACGGCCCCGCTCAAACAACCTTTTCTACAGAGAGGAAAAACTGACATGCCACACAGTGTCAGCTCAGGGATTCTGGGAAAGGAAGTTGTTAATAAATTAAATATGTAATCATTAATTTCATTTTTGTACAAGTTAGAATAGGGTGTGGGATCAGTCTAGCATGAAATGAGACTAGTATTGGATCAGGATGCCAAGGGATCAGCCTAGTATGGGATGGGTCTAGTATGGGATCAGTCTAGCAAGGGATCAGTCTAGCAAGGGTCAGTCTAGTATGAAATCAGTCTAGCATGGGATCAGTCTAGCAAGGGATCAGTCTAGTATGGGATCAGTCTAGCAAGGGATCAGTCTAGTATGGGATCAGTCTAGCAAGGGATCAGTCTAGTATGGAATCAATCTAGCAAGGGATCAGAATGAAAGAAATCCTGTAACATAATGGGCATGTACTCGCCTTATATATGTAATCTAAGTTTAGCCCGAATTTTCATTTCGGCAGTCATACCGACCGTTTCGCTAGACTTGTTTATTTGACTCAGGGAACCTTAATACGTTTATTTCCTTAAAAACTATAAGTAGACATTTAACACAATTCCAATACTGCCCCTTACTATATGTTCAATCGATTAATAGGCAAAATACACATACACATATATATTTTAATTATATTAAAGCAAATGTTGAAACAGCACTCTAAATGCTCAAAACAGAAACAGTGTCAGTTCATTTTCATATGGAAAATGCTGGTGGAATGAAAAATATATGGCTATCGTAATAGTCGAAATTAGACCACAGTAAAATATTTTTTCTTGCTTGAGTTATATATTTATAATATTTTGATTAAACTCGATATTTCAATGTAAAATTAAATATTCATTAGCATCAGTTAGTCTATCTTCATCTCTTCATTGAAATATATTGAAAGGATGATTTTTTCTTCTAAATTTTCTTAATATAAATCTTCTTTTAAAGGAGCTTTAATTTTTTTAATTTGAAAAAAATAAGCAGTCCTCATTGTTGTTAGCAGAAATTAATTCAAAATATAAAATAATTTGAGGAATAACTAAAAGTAAAACAGAGGCATTTGATTCGGACAGGAAAACCGAGACCACCCGAACATTTCCGATTGCATTACGACTTATATTTTCTATATTTTAAGGCATCAACCACTTAATTTCCGAATTGAATGTATAATAGCTATTGAAGAATGGAAACTTGTAGTAAAATTTGACTGAATTTTATGGTAACGTTTTATGTATCACCAGTCTGTTATCCTGCAAAATTGAATGGAGGTCAGCTGGTATTCATACAAAGATTTGATGGAGTTGTAAGCTCGGCATTCAGTTGTCAAATGTCTCTTACCGTAAGTCGCGTTTCGCAAGTCTGGCATACAGGTGAAGAATCGCGGGCAATAAGATAACCCTGGGTCTGGTGCGTATGACCTATTCGAAAGCGCGTCAAAATCACCTCCTTTTTGCGCACATTTTTAGTGGATGATATCCAAAGAAAGACATCACTTTTGACTTCCCTTATTTATTATTAGTAATAGCTTGAACTTGAGTCTCTTTTGACTTCTGTTGTATTCTTCGTCCGTGCTGTATGTCTTATTCTTTTAAGGTAAAAAATTAATATTCGTTACTCCCATGTCAAGAAACTCTAAATATATTATAGTAATTATATATATTATTAATATTATTTGTTCATAATATTCACTTTTTCCGGTCTTAAGATTTTTTTTTTTCTCGAAAATTACAAAACTAGATCGTAAGAATAGAGAGGTAAGTGAAAGCTGTGCGCTCACCACAGAAGATTTTTAATGTTTACGATTATAATAACGATATTTATAAACGGATTTTACGGAAAAAAAATTATCCTATTTATGAGTTTCTAAACTGTATATACCCTTTTTAGTTTTTCTCCTTTCTTAATTCTATCTTGTTAGACTGATTAGGAATTTTAAGAAGGTAATTGAATTAGTCACTCATAAACTTGAATTTGAGATCTAAGCTTAATTCATAAATAATAACTTCGGAAAAATTTAAAGATACTTCAGAAAAATTGAGAACAACCTATATTACAATGGTTATCCTATTCTACTTTGCCTATCGTGTATTCTATTGATGGAGGAGTTCTCTTCCCTCCATTACGTATAAAATTATTGTAATTTAAAAAATATTACGATTATTTAAAGTAAATCACAACAGTGCTTGCTTATTTATCCCCCTTTCCTCAGTTTGTGTATAGGTTATGGTAGCATCCTTGGTCCTATCCTTTCCACAGTGTTTAGAGCTGACATCAACAGTGAATAAAGATCATTTTATTGTATCCTGAACCCTCCAATCCCACATCATCACCCTTGTAGTATGGTATCAAAATTAGAGGATTAAAATAAATTTCACCAAATCACATTTACCCTACGTTGTAAGCCCATGACCTCTTGCCCCAAAGTATCCTTTAATAATACCGTACTTATTCCTGTTGAACAGATCAGTTACTTAGGACTAATTTTTTTTTTAAATATTTATAATTACAATTGTAGATTATAATACATTTAGTAAAGCTGATCTAAGTTAAATTGGAGTGTTACAGGCGTGTAGAGAAACTACCCATTGGCAGCACTCTAATGAAATTTTACATTAGCTGGTCTCGTGGCCATCTTCTTTTCAGGCGCCTCGGAGAATTGCCAGGAATGGAAGAGAATGCAAGGTTAGAAACTAGGGGGTTTGAGTGGTTAGGGAGTTTATAATGGAAGGAGTGATATCTCGTTCGGACTAGATTGGTTACATAGGGAACATTAAGGTCTTTATGTATGATTTTATCTGTGACAAAGTAAGGAGCATTGAGGATTTTGGATTGTAAGGATTGAATTTAGACCAACAGCTGAATCGAAATCATCATACAAGACTGCAAAGACAGGAAACTGCTCGTCTATTCCGACTTCCACAATACTTACTCGACAAACAGTCTATACTCCCAACCAATTACATAAGACTCATTTTCATTTTCATTGAACAAATATGGCAGCATGTAGTTTGCATTTTCCAAATCTGTTGTATGTAAATTTAGTTTTGTCATAGTTTGTGACCTAACATTTTGTAAAATAACTGTTTCTAAATTATTTACTTTTCATAAATTTAAATATTCTTTAGTACAAGTAGAATAGTCAAGGTGGTAATGTTGCAATAATTTTGAATTTCTGTTTTATTTCTGCTGTGCGTAATCGTTTTCAAAGTTGGATGCTGTAGATTAATATATTATTGTTATTAATTCATTAATTCAATAATATTATGATGTGACCTATAGAAATATATTTGTATTACATTTTAAAAAGAAAAAGATTGACTATAGCTGCAGAGGTAAGTAGCGGTTGGCCCAGAAGAGCGCGCCCTAGACTTGGTGGTGCTAAGCCTTCAGTCTGTGTTGAGCGAGCCGGCTGCGCGGGTGTTATCAGTGTCTCTATCTGTGTCGCTACGTCTGTGTATGTATCTACTGTATCATATTTTATTTTCATATATACAGAACCGTAAGTATATATCCTTTATTTAAAAAAAAAAAATCATAAGATTTTTTTACTAATAAAAATATATTAGTACTAATAAATCAGGGACAAAAAGTAACAAATATATTTGAACAAATAAAATAAATATATATCGTTAATGTATAAAATGATATAAGTGTACTTTTTAACCAGATCAAATTCCTCTAAATAAAAAAAAAATTAAAACAAAAAATCTAAAAAATAATGTTTCTTCTACTATGATTTTTTCCTGAAGTCTAGCTATATAACACGCTGCAAAAAAATTTAATTAATCATTTTTTTAATCCAAAATACAAAGATATGATTTGATAATTTAATTTAATTGTGAATACAATTTATTTTTAATTTAATTGTAATAGGTAAAAGGAAATTGAGGAGATTGGAGCTAAGTGTCACTCAATCCTACACCTTCTCCTCATCATTAATTTTCTTACAATAATGTAAAGTAATTACTAAAATTTAATTAATTTTTTAATTCATGGAATTTTATATAAATGAATTCATCCTTATCATGATTAATTAAATAAATTTAATTATGATATTGTTGATTCATCTTTACAGGATGGTCTCAACCATTTTATTTTCATAAACAGAATACAATTATAATAAAACTATATTTTAATATTCATTAAAAAAAAATCTAATAATTTGTTATCCTTTCCTAAAAATCAAAATTTTCATATTAATATAATTATTTAAATTCTCTCATCCCTGTCTTCAGGTAAAAAATTTAAACAAAATAGTGCTTAATTCATTTTTTTATGTCCTTTTCAGCATCTTTAATTTTTTTTTTTAAATACATTTCCACAATTGTACGCTTCTTATATATTAAAGAAATATCAAATTATAAATGCTGAATAGAGAAACGTTGTTTCCCTGAAATACTCAAGAAAACAAATATGTGTATTGTGTTTTAATTTTTGACCTAAAAGCAGGATAAAAAAAAATTAAAGAAACATATAAGGTAACGAAATTAATATAATTATATAGTTATTGTACAATTTGTACATGATAAATCATTATTTCAACGGAAAATAAATTTTTATTGATATTTTGATGATGGAAAAAAAAAGACTAACGAGAAACCTTAAGTATATGATTTTTAATTGATTAAAACTTGATTTATAGTTCTATAACATGAGATCATATTCTAAAATTGTTTTCCAAAAAAGTTTTTATCATTAATTTCAATAAAATTTGCATATATAATAACTTTAAGATTTAAATAAAACATAATTCCCTGCAAACCTCAATATATACAATAAAAAGGACATTATATTTACGTAATATAAGGACATTATAAAGGACAAAAATCAATAAACAAACAAACAGAGAAGCCTTAAATACTTCATTTTTTATTTATTTATATATTTAAAAATGATTCATAATTCTATAACATTTTATAATATTCTAAAATTGTTTATTTTCTCTTATAATAACTTAATGATTTAAACTAAAAAAATATAATTCTTTGTAAACTTCATTATACATATATTTTTAAACTCAAAATTATAATCGTAAATGTTGATAAATATATTTTGAAGATGCTAAAAATAAAAAAAAATGTTACGAGTTAATAACTGATGCTAATATAAAAAACGCTAAAAAAAATATAACCTTGAAAGTATGGGGTAAGGATAAGAGAGATTGATTTAAATTAGTAGAACAGTTACAAAAAATTTCAAAATCCTAATTTTATGTAGCTCATATTCGATGACAAAACTTTTTATATATTTTGTACCTTATATATACACAAATATTTTGTACTAGCTAAATATGTTGTAATTGCAATTACGGTATAAGGAGAACTAAGATAATAAATAAATTTATAAGAAATCGAAGGAGCCTTTGGCCATATATCTTATTGACTTCCAACAAATTGTGGTTTGTTTTATTCTTGCCTCAAGCCATTTAATTGTAATATCCCTGTACATTGTGATCCTTGCGCCGAGATTATTCCCGTTCCTTTTGATTCGTGACCCGCCACACCTAACAGATCTCTGCTACTGTATCCAGGCGTTAGGCACAGATCCTGCATTAATATTTATTAAACTTTAATTTAGTTTTACATTTTTTTTAAATATATATTTTAAAAACGTTATTATGCTTAAACACTAGGTATTTTTTAAGAATTTTAATATCAAAATGTTAAAAAAAAAAAATAGTATTTTTTAAGAATTTTAATATCAAAATGTTAAAAAAAAAAAATAGTATTTTTTAAGAATTTTAATATCAAAATGTTAAAAAAAAAAAATAGTATTTTTTAAGAATTTTAATATTAAAATGTTAAAAAAAATAATATTTTTTTATTTTATTGATTTTATTAATCGATCACCCTAATGTACCTAATGGATCATTGATATGTTATTTTTATTATTCATTTTAGAAAATCCCATCACCTCTCTACGCTCTCAACACGTCACTTTACCAATCATTGCAATCAATGCATACTTTAAAATGCAACTTGTATAGAAATCAATATCATCACAGGCCTCGTCTTGGTTCCAAAATCTTTTCATAGGAAATCTTACAAATGATCAAACTTGAATAAAACAATATTTCAATATTTATTTTAAAACACATTATTGTAATTATTTCTTAAAATTAAAATTTTCATATTAATATAATAATTATTTACAATGCATAATTCGAATATCTTGTGTAGTCATTATTATTGAAAAAGTTTAAGATCTGGGATAGTTTATAGATTAAAACAAAGATTATGATAATTCTATCCAAAGCACATTTATCTGACGTATCTCTCAAATATATATATATATATATATATATAGCACTTAGAGTCTAAAATAACAATATCAGAAAATCGAGACGGCTCAGACCAAACTCACGGTAAAGATCTAAATTACAGAATACACAAAGGAAATTTGGAGTAGTTCTAGCCGTTTACATTTCCGTGAGAAAAAGCTATCATTATAAAAAATAAGCTAAGCTACAATGCAATAAATTATAAATAAATTTATTGATTTTACAACTATTTGCTTATATTAGTTGTGATAAATCAATAGAAATATAGTTTTTGAATTGTTTTGCGACAAAAAAATGAATAATAATAACTGCTCAAAAAGGGCAACATTCAGATTCAAGGTAAAATTCACAGCTTTTGTTTCGATAACTTTTCATGTTATCATTTAATAATAGATGCTCTTGTTATTTATGTCCTATAAAACTGAACTAGTATAACAAGTGTTAAGAAATAGAAGTTTCAAAAAATTGATAAAAAAAGTTCTTGTTTGTTGTTTTCACTATCGAAACATCTAAATCTACAAAAACGAAGCTATTTATATCAACATTTACTTTAAATGAACTAAATATTTGAAATGTATAGTAAGGATATTGTGTAGTTGTTGTTGTCTGGGGCTTAAGGGCGTAAAACCCTGAGGTCATCAACGCCCAT
>NW_027110638.1:253185-253856 GCF_000696795.3 Halyomorpha halys | reverse complement strand
ATTTTGAAGATAGTCAATATTAAACATGAAAAAAAAATCTTAAAAATGAAACTAGGAAGAAAACAGCTTGTAAAAAAATATAAAATCGAAGTGTTGAAGAATATGAACGTGACATGACGTAAGTTTTTCATTATAGTATCGAAATTTATATAAATTCTTATTAGCTTCATGTAGTTCATATTCCATGCAATTATGGGGAAATATGTTCTTAGGCTAACATAATTAGGCTTTTGGCTAATTTTATAATTGTCTTCAAAATTCCAGTTTGTCAAAATCTTAGTCTAAGCTATTCATTATAATAATATGAATATAGTGCCGTTGTAGTGCCGCCATTGTATTCATGCCTTAGTGTAGTCCAAGATGCATGATATACAATATGATAAGATACAACAATAAAGTGGTGAAACATCACCTAAATGTAGTATTATTAGAGTGCTACCAATGGCTAGTTTCTCTACACGCCTGTAACATTCCAATTTAACTTAGATCAGATTTACTAAATGTATTATAATGTACAGTTTGTTTCTAAATTATTTACTTTTCATAAATTTAAATATTCTTTAGTACAAGTAGAATAAGGGATCAGAATGAAAGAAATCCTGTAACATAATGGGCATGTACTCGCCTTATATATGTAATCTAAGTTTAGCCCGAATTTTCATTTCGGCAGT
>NW_027110638.1:245560-252615 GCF_000696795.3 Halyomorpha halys | reverse complement strand
TCTCTACACGCCTGTAACATTCCAATTTAACTTAGATCAGATTTACTAAATGTATTATAATGTACAGTTGTAAATAGCAATAAATAAATATTTAATAAAAAATGTAGTATTATTGATTGGTCTTCAGGAACCACAAAAATATATATCCACAACATTCGAAAAAAAAAGTTATCAAGATGATACCAATAGATTTGTCGTACATTTCATTCAGGTGCATTTTTACATGTACTTGAAACATTATTTTATCCGAAATTGATATTGTTTTTATTTTCGATCAACTAGAAGTAATTTACACAAAAATCCTTATAATAATAATTATAATCATATACTTTATTAGCATCAAAATATTGACAAAAGTCTCTCTCATAAGCAGAGATTTTAATGGAGTTGGCTACAGCAAAGAAAGGTGAGTCTAAACTATCACTTATTTCAAAATAACCAATACAGATAAAATTCTCAATTCAAAATAAAATGACATAGGCTGGGGAGGTAAGAGTGATTAGCTTCTTGGTAAGGTATGTGCTACTCCAAGGAGACGGGTTTGAATACGCCTGTAGAAGATAATTATTTTCTGTTTCACTATAGCCTTGGGTTAACATATGAAGGCCGAGCATGATTCCCATACTTACAAAGTACAGCACCCCTAACCCTACATGGTTTAGTGCTTCAGATTTAATTTTTTTTATAGGTAGAGAATAAAGACAAAAACTGCACCATGCTTGGATCTTCTTCCTCGGCATCTGTCAAGCCCAATTCAATTTTAACCCAACCCTCAAGCCTTTAATATAAACTATACGGGTTATCTTTATTTTATCTTAATTACTTATAAATCAGGAAAAAATGGAACTTAAATAATTTAAACAAATGTATAGAATAATATTAGTGTACTTTTTAACCAGATTTAATTCCTCTAAATAAAAAAAAAATATAAAACCTAAAAAATAATGTTTCTTCTATTATGATCTTTTCCTTAAGTCCAGCATGGCAATAAAGCACACAACACTAAAATTTAATTGATAATTTATTTTTTTTAATGCAATACAATACAATGATAAAATTTAATAATTTAATAAAATTATGAATGAATTTTTTTTTTATTTGTCTTTAATTTAAGTGTAATAGCTAAAAGAAAATTGAGGCAATAGGAGCTAGGTGTCACTCAATCCACACCTTCTCCTCATCATTAATATTATCATAATAATGTTTAGTAATTCTAAATTTAATTAATTTTTAATTTATGGAATTTTATATAAATGAATTCTTCCTAATCATGATTTAATAAATAAATTTAATTATGATGTTGATTCATTTTTACAGGATGTTCTCAACCATTTTATTACGACTCGATAAAGACAAAAAACGCACCTTGTTTCGTCTTTTATTCTCGACATCTGTCAAGCTCAATTCAATTTTAACCAATAAACCACAGCTCTTAAGCGTATAAACTATACGTATTATCCGTAATTGTAGTTCCTTCCCTCTTTTGTATAGTAGGCATTGAACTCCTTAAAATTTTCATCACTCTTCTATCATTTATTTGAGACTATGTTCGGTGATATTTAAAAAAATATCATCAACAAATTTTAAATTACTCAGTATTTTCCTATTAATCAATAATCCCAGCCTCTCCTACTTTAATTAATTTAAAACACAATTGAAAGTAATCTGGGAAGGAGGCTTGCCCTTGCCTCTCTCCTTGTTCAGTCTCTAAATAATCTCCTTCCCTATTTAAAGCTATCAATGTCTTTCCACTCCTATATAATTCCATCAATGAAAACATAACATTTATTATATAAAATAAATCCCTCAGAACAGCTATAAGAAACAAAAATTAAACAATCCTATCTATATAAATATATTTTATAATTGTTATTTTTTCTATTAAGGAGTGTCTTTAGTCTATTTTAGTAAATACGTGTTAAAAGATAATTTGTGGATCATTCTATCCTCTTGTGACATGTGATGAATATTCACTCAAAGTCATTTATTACTCATATAAATAATAATTAAGATTTATAGGAATAAATTAAAACTGCGATCCCATACAACAGTGTGGAATATTTTAAAATATTACACTTAATTAATTTTCAAATCTAGAGAGTTTTTTCGACGAGGGATTTGCTTTGATATTGATACGGTTGAAAAGATATTCTATTGCAATTACCCTGTTTAAAAGGTGTTGCTAATTGCCTTTTGGCAGAACAGTCATTTAATTTTATTTTATACTAGCAGACCAAACAATGCTTCGCTATTGTTATATTTGAAGATGTATATATATATATTAATTGAACGCTATTGAAACTCAATATATAGGTGAAGTGATAAGGGAGTAAAATAATTGTAACTTCGTTGTATAATCGTGGTCCGATTTAGGTAATTTTTTCATATTATTTTCGACAATTTGACTATCTACTGCTACGTACTGTCTCGAGGTTTAGTCGGGATGCCAGGACAATCGCTGAAGGCAATTATTAAAGGTTTCTTGAAAGGTATTCCACCCTGGCCATGTATCAGGACACTTAATAATATCCATAATTGTTAAAAGGTCAATAAATAACACTATGATATTTTCATATACATACTAGATGTAATATGAACAGTTCTTATACTGTGCTTCCATATCAGTACTGTATTGAAACAGTTCTGAATGACTGAGTAATCAAATCGTGCTAAAAGAGTTTTTAAGAGTGAAACAAAGTATATATTAGATTTTAGAACATCGAGGAATCCTTAATCCTTTGCTTTTTCCTAAAGAAACATTTTGTTGACATACTTTACAACAATCTTCATTACTTTTTTTTTTTTTAATTTTTAGTGAACAAAAATGATTTAATAAAATCGGTAATATTTTTTTCTTATTGGCAATAAGAATAAGGCAAATCGATTGGCATTTATTAAACACGGAATAATGTTAAGTCATGCGCTAAAAATGCTTAATTTTTTAATCAAAAAAATTAGACCAACCTATATTCTTCCCGGAAAATCCCGAACATTTAGTAAAAATCCCCATTACAATCGGATACAAGAGCCCAAGAGGAGAAAAAAGACAGTTATTTCACCCCAATTTTTGATTACTTATTTGAGAACTAGGTATAATTACTTGTCGAAATTGATGAGTCTGCCAAGTAAAGGTAGGGAAATAAATAATGGCGGCTGTTTCTATGTGTTAAAAATAATTAATTTTTTATTCTGAGCTCTATATCTTTACAACTACCAACAACAATAGAAAATCAAAGAGAGAATCATTTAAAGTAGAGTAAATTTGCTAAAATGTAAGCCCTAATAGAGCTATTTACGTTCAATAGTTCTCGAGATGTAGGTTTTTAAAACACAACATTTCATAAATATGTTGTATGGAACATACTTAAATATCATTAGTTATTTAATTTATTTTGAGGAATCTATATCTCAGGAACTATGTGACGTACAGATGTCTATTAGCACTCAAATTAAAGCTAGTTTAATGGACTATAAAGAAGTTTATGATGCTTATCTTCGTAGGAGTAGTAGCTTTCATGAAATTTGCTAAAATAAATGGATTTATTGTTGTTCGTACAAATTTTCATTTGCCAAATTTATATTCATATGTGAATATCATAAAAATTACTACCCCTAGGAAGATAAGTGTAATAAATTTCTTTATAGTAAGTTAAAGTTCCTTTATTTTGAGTGTTGGCAGACATATGTGCGTCTTATGGATTAAAGTTCTCGAGCCCTCCTGTGGTCCACCCAGCCTCTTAAATTGGGTAAAAATCTGGCGGTCGAGCGCGGTTCTGACCAGATCACTTCCTTGCACAACCGTTGGTCTAGTTACAGTACTATATAAAGTACTTAACCCCTGTCCCTTCATGGGTTGTTGTGGTACAAATTTAAATTTTAAATTTCATTAAAGTAATCAAAATTTGGGGTGAGATAACTAGCTTTTTTTTCTTTCCGACTCTTGTACTAGTAGGGGTATTCATGATGTTGTGTTAAATATTAAATATTTTACCATTTTAAATGTTATAACTATAAGATTGTGAGCAGCCCTATTTGAAGTCATGTTAAACGTTAAATGCACAAGAGCCCCTAGCGGATTTTCTCAGCAACTTGTTGTATAAGCCTTTATATTTATAATCTTCCTTCCAGACCCTCATGTTATTGTTTACTTCAGTTTTGATTTAAGTAATTAATTACAACATGACTAGAGTGAGTGAAAAGTGGAATTTGTGTGAAAGTTTAGCTTATGAAATGAAATGAAAAAATAACTTTATTCTGGGACATATGTCCCCTAAGAATAATTACATGGTTCATATAGTGAGATTTTTATCTGGCGAGTGTTTACAAATTTTCAGATAGTAGAATGAAATTACATTGTTTTTTTTTTCTCAAATATATCATTAAAATTATCCATTCTGGTTTAATAACAGGGATATGGATACCACAAACACACGAAAGAACTGAGCTGTCACAACAACAAAAATAGTGGCGATCTCAACTGGTCTATTGTGAGACGTCATTCTCCATTTAACAGACCAAGTAACAGACTCTCAGCCATGTTAAATGTTATTTCGTTTTACCACGGTAAAAGAAGGCAATTTTTTTCGATTTAACATGAGTTTTTCCATTTAACACGCTTTAACATGTTAAACCAAAGATCATGAATACCCCTAGCATGACAGTGAATGAAGCATGAACAAAGCTTGAAAAATGAATATTTTGTGCTTTGATTACAAACATATTTTTTTTTATGTTTTAATTATCTTTTACTTTTTAATTTAGATCATGATACTGTTTAAATTTTTAATAAAATTTTTTAATGAAATCTAATGCGTTACCGATAACTATATCATTTTAATTTGGTCTATTAATTGGTATATTCTAAAGCTTCGTGTATTAGTGTCTGCTGTTTTGATTTCAGGGACAAGCACAAAGTCACTTCCTGAGGAAGTTTTAATTATGCTGTCTCCTTTCTTACTAGAAATAATTAT
The DNA here is from genome assembly GCF_000696795.3 of Halyomorpha halys. Taxonomy (NCBI): domain Eukaryota; kingdom Metazoa; phylum Arthropoda; class Insecta; order Hemiptera; family Pentatomidae; genus Halyomorpha; species Halyomorpha halys. Next base: position 247,645 of record NW_027110638.1, on the reverse strand, counting down.
CTGAAACCATATAGAGTCCAATTTTTTTAATCTAGCTTCATCGCACATATATAATATAAAAATGGAAAATGCCTTTTTATATAATCTTTTCACTTTCTTGAGAATAATATAAATTTTATCCAATTTAAAGTCTTAATCATATGCCTTACGTGAGTGTAAGGAAGGTTACAAATATTTTTGTGATAGTATAAAAGTGTAAATTGACTTTAAAAATTTTAATATTAATGTGAAGAATTAAAATAGGTAATTAGACATGAGTTAAGGATAGCTTATTAATAAATTAATACGATTCCCTAAAGTTTTATTGTCTCATAAAGTAATTTTGATTGATATTATAGATCTAGGCACAAAGTTCCTTAAAATTGATGTGGATGTGAAATGGTATTTAAGGTAAGATATTTTATAATTAAGATTGTTAAAAATTATATATATAATAAAGGCAGTTTTGTGATAGATTGTCCTTGAGGATGGCCTAATTGGCCGAAACGTTGGATTTATAAAGAATTAAAGATTATTTTTTGATTTTAAATTGGATAAAATTTAAATTCATTCTTCAAACATTAATCAATTTTTCACGAAATCCGCTAATCTCTTTTTAATTCATAGTCTCTAATTTTAGAAAAATATAGTCTCTTGTTTATTCTCAAAAATTTACTAGAGTTTTAGAAAATGAATATGAAAGCAATATTTTTTTTTCTCGAAAATTTCATTCCATTATTTTTTGTACTAAATACATTTATTCGTTTTACTCGGATTTTTTTAGTTAAATTTTTCCAATCCCAACCAGCACGACTGGGTCCATAAGTAATATAATAGCAAGTTATTCAACTGGCATCCATAACTCTGGAATTAAGGACCTGGGTTTGAATCTGGCTGAGGCAAATAATTAGTTTCTGTTTCAGTGTAGTTGTGAGTCAGCCCTGTGGGTTCAGGAGCCGTCCGAGATCCACCCAGCCTCATGAAGTGAGTATCCTTAACCCGACAGGAGTGTCCAACTTTTTTGTCCCCTAAGAGGTGTCCCTTGATTTCTTAATATTTTAACCTATAAAGGGTTAGGGATGGAGTGTACTTTGTAAGGTAGTTCTGCTACTAGGCCAATGGTTGTGCAAGGAGGTACTCCCGCAGTCGAGGTATTAACTAAATTTTCGTAAATTAATTACTCATCATTTCCTCCTGAAGTATCCTACATAATCAATTTCAAGGACTGAAAAAATTAACATAATTTTACCAAATAAATAATTCAATTTTTATCCACTTTTGTCTCAACAGATTTATTTTTCTTGTAAGTCCTACGTTTCGGCCAATCCGGCGATCCTCTGGGATAAAGTTTTAACACGTGACTGTGATAAATGAATTTTAATTTTGGTTTTTAATGTAAAAGTAATTAGAAATTGTTGTTGTGACCTGAGCAGAATAGTCTGCATGAAGTTTAGTGTTTAAATCTTTTTAGTTCCAAAATTGTATTAAGATGTCCCTGAGAATGGCCGGATTGGCCGAAACGTCGGACTTATAAGAAAAATAAATGTGTTGAGACAAAAATGGATAAAAATTGAATTATAAGATTATAAATATAATAATTTTCCTAGCTAATCGCCATTATTGTTCATAAGATGGTTACAGTCCGACAATTCGTTATCTTGACGTGCACTTGTGCTAGTAGCTTCACCATTGCTATATGAACTGCAAAATGTCATATCTGTAACAGTTTACTCCATAACAATGGATGTAACAGTTACTGTGCTGTCACTGTGCTTTCGCCTTAAATTGTTACATATACAGTACAGTACAATATGGACACTCTCTCCCTCTTATCAATGTATTACATAACATATTTGTTAATTACCAATATTGATCTATGACGGATGGGAATGAATTTTTAAAGAAAAAAGTATTTAATTATCTTTGAAGTCTTTATTAAGAAGTCATCAAAAGGAAGAAAGAACGGAAAAAGAAAAGGAGAAAGTTGAAGGATCAGTGGCTTGTACTTGACAAACTCTTTGCCGTTTGAAGCGCACTCTGCGAGTGAATGCCTTAACGCTCGAGTCCCCCCAGCTCCAGTAGAGTGCATCGTTTTTATTTTAGCTC
>NW_027110638.1:222542-245507 GCF_000696795.3 Halyomorpha halys | reverse complement strand
TGCTCGCCCCCCCTCCAATTGGACTAGAGCCAACTTATTTCAAAAGGGATTGTGAAGTGCTTGTGTTGCCTGTATTCCTCTCAAGCGGCCAATTCGCCCTTGTTCAGGGAATGCCTAAAGCGGACCGCGATTAGTGGACCAATTAAGAGTCTGACTTCTGAAAAGGAAATGGCTCAGCGAGCGGTATTTGAGGTTTAAAATAAATCTAGATTTTTTTTACTGTGTGGTTCTTTTTGAAAATTAATTATAGGCACCTGCTTTGTTGGGATTTTTATATTTTTTACTTAAAAAAAAAACACTGTGCGCATAAAAAAATAATAGAGTTATGTTCTGTATCTTGATGTTCTTCTAATTCTCCAAAATTAAATATTTCAATTAATTTGATAGAGAGTAGGAGGGCCAGAGAGGGAAATCTCATGTGGGGTAGGTAGAATATGTTTTGTTGGAAGATCGTGTGTAATTAATAAAACAAAGATATAAATCAAATAAAAAATAAACTATTTATTATGAACCTATATTTGACCGGACTTTGCAGTGCTAAAAAAGATTTTTAAAAACACTAAAATAAAGATCAAGAAAAATGAAACATAAATCCAGATGTACTTTTTTTTCTTTTTTCCTGAAGTAGGAATTTTTGTTGAAGTTTTGAATGAGCCCCAAAGTTTTATTCCGTCTGTCCAAATTGGTCTGATTATCAAAGTGTATAGGAGTTTTTGTAGTAAATGGGATGTTTAGAACGTTTGTCAAGTAGGTGTTGTAGTAATCGGAATCTACAATTAATTTATAAAATCACTTGTATATATATGTTTTATCGGCTGGATTTTGAGCACCGGACTCCACCACCATTAGAAATAGTTTTTTTAAAAAATACTGTTTATTTTTTGATAGATATTACAATCTGCCACACAGCTGTGGGCAATAGGTAATAGTGATGAATGATCTCATACAAACTAGAATAAAATAAAATAAATAAATGAATGAAAAAAAAACTCTCTTAAAATATTAATGATTGGAGAAGTTTGTCGGGGGGTGCGGTCAGCAAAGAATAACATAAATAAACAAAAACATATTTATTTATTTTATGCCGACGTAGATTTATTTTCCCCGACAAACTTCTCCAATCATTAATCTACGGTCAACTATCTACACCTCATTATCTATCTTAAAATATATACAAACAGAAGAAAAACAAAATGAACATAATCAAACTATCTGTATGAAAAATAAATAAATAAAATCATATAGTCTCTAGTCACATTTACACTCTAATATACAATATTTACACAATCGACCTGAGCCCACTCTATCCCCCACGTGTAAGGAGTAGAGCAAAGCTCAAAAGATCCTAGCGCATCCCTCTCGCCGCATCACTGGTAGTGAGCCAGTGGAGGCTGAGCAAGTGCGCTAAAGCCGCAAACACTCAACTTGAGTGGAGAATCTGACCATTGCCAGAACTCCAATTGTCCATTTTTAATTTAATAAGTCTCTTGGCCACTGCCGTTTCAACCTTCTAGGTGGGCTCTAGAGATGGGTGGAACTAGACAAGGTTTGAACCAAAGGATTAGGATGACTGGAAAGGTTTATATGGAATTTTGAGAATTTGGTTGGTATGAGGTCAAGGACAAAAGGGATATGAAGGTCATGGTGTAGTGTTTTGTTGGAAACGTAATAGAAATAGAATTAAGGTTTTAACTTTTGATACAGCTGTGCCCTCGCGTCGTGTTTCAGAGTTAGTACCCTCATTTTACAATAAAGACAATTCACGCACAATGCACCCGATAAGACCTTAGCCACCTGTTACATTTTCGAATGGAGTTGAAAATGATTTAGCCAATAAGATGAGAGGGGATCTGAGATGACATCATTCTCGCCAGGATTATTGCTCTGGGGGGGGGGGCTCTATCCAATGTCGTCGTTAATATCGGCGAATATAAAAAGGAGGGGCATTCAAAGACCCAGTTCCAGTATTTAATATCTACTATACTATTGATAGAGTTTTTATTTATCAGTCTTTGAAAATATAATTGTACATATTTTATCTTTCTCTTGAGTTTTCATAAAAGTATTTATAATGGAGTTTCTTCTTTAACAAAGTATTAAAAAAAAAAAAAAATTAATAATCGGATTAATATTCATCTCAAGAACTTATATTAAAAAACTTTCAATAATGTACTGCTGTAATCTAACGAAAAATAAAAATGAACACATCCTTAAAGTATGAGGGTTTACGATTTAAGAGTCGTAAGATCTAAGAATCGATAACTTGGTACGTAGCTTTCACGTACTATAAAATTTCATATTTATGGGTTTATCGTGGTAAAACTGAAGAATATTAGCTTAGTTCCTGCCAAGAGTACTAGAGTAACAAATATTATGAAGGGATTTGAACCAACGGTTAAATATTTCACTCAGATCTTAAATTGACCACTGCAAAAAAAGATAATATTTATGATGAGTTATGATTTCCACGCAATCCTATTTTATTAATTCAAGTATTTTTCTGTTTTAGAGAGATTCGAAAAAAAAAACTGATTCAGTATCACTTCTTGACGTATAAAAAATAAAATACTTATATAATAACTAGAAAACTACACCTTCTAAAATATACTAGAGCTTGAGGAACATTCAAATAAGCACTAAATTCTAGTTAATTAAATTTTATCAATAGAGGTATTAATTTTACCAATACTATTGATAGATTCAAATTTTTTTTTTTATTTGTCGTCTGTGTTAACTCATCAGCTATTTAGTTATTAATTAACAATAATAATAATAAAATGATTAATTTAAGTAATAAACATTTGAGGAGTTAGTTGTAGCGTTTTACTTATTATTTATTGACATTTACAACTATACATAATAATATATCTAGTAAATTTAATGTAAGATCATAATGGTATGATATAAGAGGCATGTAGAGAAACTACCTATTAGTAGCACTTTATTTACATTAGAAGGTCTCGGGACCATCTTCTTTTCAGACGCCAAGAATGGAAAAGGATGCAAGGTTAGAAACTAGTGGGTTTGGGTGGTTCGAAAGCTTATAATGGTAGAATTGGTATCTGGTTCGGGATAGGTCGGTTACATATGGAACATTACGGTCTTTATGGATGTTTTTATTTGTGACAAAGTAAGGAGCATTGAGGATTTTAGGAAGGATTTCGGATTGTAAGGATTGGATTCGAGATGAATTCAAAACTTTAGTGGATCCCCAAAGATCAACTCTGAATATCCAGATTGACCTTACTTTTCAGTCTTTTGTAATGGATTGGAAGCTAAAACCGTTATATATTAATATATATATAATAAATTAGTTGTATTTATTATTTATAATCTATTTAATTAATAAAAATAAAAATCTGTAGAGGAGTAAATCTCCTTAACAAAGTCTTACTAGATATATCTTCATTGGGAATTTTTTCTTGTTTCGAGAATTTTAATTTATATTTTCAGTTAGTACAATTAATCCTTAAAGAGCCTTCAGAGAAGGAATAACAGACTATATCAATGCAGCAGTCGTAGGATGGAGGATTCAATTTCATCTAAAAATATCATTAGAGCTTCCATTGCCTGTTTAGGAAATGACTTTTTTTTTTTTTCTGAAAATTCTAGAGGACTTGATATTGGATATTGGAGGAGACCCTAAGGGCCAAAAAATTCCCTCAAAGAAGGTCGCCCCCCTCCCTATCTCTATTAAGCAACTTAAATTCCCTGAATAATTAGCGAGTTGATTACAGGGGCGCGCTCTGGCGGGCCATTTCCAATTAGTGAATTCATTAACAATAAACTTATTTTCAAAAGTTTCTGTCGTTTAAGATTTTCATTTCATGATCCCTCTTGTGTGTTTAAAGCGGCCAACTCTGTTCCTAGTCAAATTAGCATTTTCTAAGGCCGGAATATCATTATGGATTTGGTTTACCAAATTTAAAATTAAATTCCACTCTTGGTTGTACTGAGACTGGGACGGAAAAACATGAAATTATATTGTTATTCTTTTATCTGTCTCTGCTTCTAATTCAACCATAAAATGTTAATTTATTTAAATACGCAGATAATTTAACCCGTTTCATTTCGTATAATTTAGGCTGAGGAATGAAACATTAACAATTGTGCTTTATTTTTATATTTTTTTTTTGCAGTTAGGGTGCAATTTCATTAATAAAAAGAAACTGGATAATATGAGTGTGGCCCTGGTCTTAAGTTCCATCAATGTCTGCCAGATAGGATCACGTATTTGACTTAATGGTGCAATAAAGATGTAGACCCTTGTATTTTTATATAAGGGAGTAGCTGGGATATTCCCCAATAATTAGCAACTGTGTTAATCTATATGAAGGATGCGACATCATACTGTACTGAATGTATATCAACCCGATATCAATCCTACCATTATAAACTCCCTAAACAGCCAAACCCACTAGTTTCTAACCTTGCTTACTCTTCCATTCCTGACAATCCTCCAAGGAGCCTGAAAAGAAGATGGCCTCGTGACCTTATATTGTAAAATATTTTTAGAGTTCTACTACTGGATAGTTTCTCTACATGCTGTATCATATCATTATCATTATGTCATTATGATCAAATTTATTTGTATTTTTTATACAGTTGTAAATATCAATAAATAAAATTTAAAAAAAAAATCATTTTAGATTTTAATTTTTATTTATTGATAAATATTACAATCCACCACAAGTTGTTGAGCAACAAGTAATAGTGATAAATAATTACATTCATACTAAAATAAAATAAGAATAAAAATAAATAAATAAATGAAAAAAACATTAAAATAAACAAAATCTCTTTGTAAATATGATTTCATAACTAATAACATTTTTTAAATCAATGGTATCCATCCTCTTGAATAAACCTAATAGAACATCATTTAAAATAATGTAAATTTGCTATAGACTTCAGCTTTTTACGTTAAATAGTTCTCAAGATATAGCTAGTGAATTTATTTATAAAAGTCTATATCTTAAAGACCATACGGCCTACAAATGTCTATTAACACTCAAATTAATGTTAGTTTAATGTACTATAAAGTAGTTAATGACATTATCTTCGTAGGACTGGTAGTTCTCATGATATTCGACAAAATGTTGATTTCTAGCTGTTTGGCAAAACTTTTGAATTATGAAAAAATGTATCTCAAGAACCTTAAGACGTACAGATTTCTGCCAACACTCAAATTAAAGCTAGTTAAATGTACTATGAAGCTTATGACATTTATCTTCGTAGGAATAGTTGTTTTTATTTATGATATTAGTATAAGAATATGAATTTTTGTCCTAACAATTTATATTACCAAATATCATGAAAACTACTACCCAATGTCATAAACTACTTTATGGTACATTAAACTAGCTTTGATTTAAGGGTTAATAGACTTTGTAGGTCCACTGGCTTTTGAGATATAGATTTCTCAAAATAAATTCACTAACTACTGATCTTTCATGAAATGTTGTTTTGTAAAAGGCTATATCTGGAGAAATAGGAAACGTAAACACCTTTACTCTATTAGGGCTCATATTTTAGAGAATTGACTTTAATTTAATTGATTATTAGGCTTTACTGGCTTTTACTGGTGTGGTAGATAATTTTTAAAATATGGAGCTCTGAAAGAAAAATTATTATTTTTTTTTAACATTTTGAAAAAGCCACCATTTTTTGTTCTCCTTACCTATAACTGGCAGATCAATTTCGGCTAGTAATTATACATAGATTTCATTAAAATAAACAACAATTAGTGTGAAATATCTGCCTTTTTTCTCCTCTCGGGCTCTTGTACTATATGGAGGTTCGGCTACTGTTGCTATAGAAGCAATTTTGAAATCTGAATGCTCAAGGTAATCACTTAGAACAACATTAAATATATATGTTAATTTAATGATTTATTATATTGATTGTTTATTAACACAAACACATTTGATAAAAATAAAAGAGAGGTAGGATGTATGAATGTAAGAGCATATGTATAATAAAAATATATAATTATGGCTTTAAAATGGTAGTTAATTTAAATTGTGAAAAAATTAATTTTAGTGATAAGGTGATAAGGGAGTCCTAACCTGTTGAAGGTAGGTTCTGTTATGAATGGGGTTAGTAAGAGTAAATAGAGATAATAATTTATGTGAAGAAGTTTCAAGTTTAAAATAAATATAGGGGTGCACCGGTTAGGCGTAAGTCTATTGTTCTGAGGTCGGCGGGCGGTGCCGGTTCGAATTCGGCCTTGGGGCGTTGAATTTTTCATAAATAGCGGTCCCACAAAATGAATAGCTTGACCCCCTGACCGTGGTTAGAATAGGTTGGTAATGTGTAGATAACTAGGCGAACATCGTCTTCGATCTGGGTCTCCTTAAGAAAAAAAAACTTTTGTAAGTTAATAATTAATTTAAAAGCAATGTTTGAAACTGATATGATTTTACTTTAATATTTAATTTGTTTTAAAGATATGACCTGGACAATTAGACAGCAGGAAAATGTTTAGAGAATATGACATCAATATTTAAGGTATAGTCAAAAACATTAGAATGCCATGAGGAAATAATGTAATTAATATAAAAATATTTAAAGGTTGTCTCCTTGAAAATGGCCTGAGGGCCGAAACGTTGAGGAGTTTTTTGGAATAAATGTTTAGAATAAATTTGGATTAAATGTGTTTGTGTTAATAATAAAATAAATGTTAATATTTACATTTCATTAACAACGTAATTGGAACAGACAATAATACAATCTAAACAAAGCGTGAAGGGGTATAATTCCAGAGCTAACTCTTTCTTGTTTTATTAAGTGACTTATATTTTCAGTTTGGGCACTTAAGGCTGAAATACCCTGCATATAAGCAAACATAATGGAAAATTGATAAGTTATTCGCGGGGATTTGAGCTCTATTTTTAAAACCTTCAGACAGAAAAAGCACTCTGATTCACAACATGAGTGCCCGAAGCAGGAATGATTACCTCTTATAGCGAAAAAGATTTTCTTTTTCTTTTTTTTGAGAACAGATTGGTTCTGCATAAAGGGGCCATTTAGTCAGGCCCAATCGAATTCCGTCTTTTACATATTTGATGTTTGGTTCGATTACTTTAGTTCAGGAACGGTTCTTTTCTCTTTTAGGAGAAAAAAATGTATTTTTATAGCTTCCTTAGGTGGCTACATAGGGTTGATTGAAACGGCTTGGCTTTTGTTACACTTCCTAATTGGTGATTGCTAACGAAGCAACTTGCCAGTTATTGATCTCGCCGACGTTGTTCATGAACAAAGTCCTCAACTCGGATCCTGTAAGTATTTGTGCTTTACACACAGATTCAAAATCCCTAATTTAACAATAAGATAAAATAAAAAATTTATGAGAAAACATAATTAATTTTGAATTAAAGAAAATATTAGCTGAAAAAAATATGAGTCTATGATTTCATTTTAGGTTTCAAAACAGATATTGAACATTTTACAAAATAAAAAAAAAGCTTCGGCTTACAAGATTTTTTAACAAAACCTTTTACAAATACGTTTTGAAATAAACGTTCAACAAGACCTTTAACAAGAAAATATTGTTTAATAGAAAGTTCCTCGTGAACTTCATTTTTTAATAAAAGTTCCGTTAATATACGCTCTCTCCATAACTGATTTATAAAAGCTTGGATAATAGAAATTTTAAATGAAAATACTCATATATACCAATCCAAGTACACAGTGTAGATGCGTAATCAAGAACACCGAGTAATTTTAATAATAGTTGCAATACGGTATTTTACGTTGTTTTTTTTTGTTTTTTTTTGTTTCTTATATTGCTTATTTCATTATGATAATCTCCGATTTTTTATTTTTATAAAATCATTATTCAGTCTCAAATTATGCATTAAGTTTATTTTGCTGTGCATATATAATTAAAGCCGTTTAGAAAACATAGCTGTGCTAAAAAAATATTTTACTTGAAGATTGCTGATTGGTCGTGTGTAATAATAAATGAACCATCTCCCATTTATTAAAAAATAAAATCCTTTTGTTTAAGCGTAGGTGAAAGTAGGAGGATGGAATGTGATAAAATCGGTATGTGACAAAATAAATACTAACCAACGAAATTCCTGAATATTTCATCAAAGTTGGTTTAAAGTTAAGATCGATTATGCTTGAACACAAAAATATGACAAATAATAATACGGAATCAAATTTGCTTCCTTGATATCTAATACAAAAATGAGAATAAATTTTTTTTTTTTTTTTTTGTTAGATTTCCTATCTGGTAGGTTTTTTTTTTTTTTAAGAATAAAAATCATTTTCTGTTTCGTAAGTGTCCTCTCTAAATAACTCGTTTTTATTTTGTCTTCCTTTATCGCCATAAATATTTATATCGGTATTTTTTTATATATATAAGATAATTTCACTGATTTTTTATTTTATTCTATTTGTTTCAGTTGTATTAAATTAAAATATTAAAAAAAAAAAATCCAAGCATCAATCCTAGGCAAATTTGTACTTTCTGCTTGCATGAAAGTGTATTCCATAGTTATTTTTGGAAAACCTCTTCTAACAGCAAAATATCCAATAATCTAAAATACATTTTCTACAAAATAGAAATACAATATAGAAGTGGTAATGAAAATATATTTTGCCATGTGTGATCGAAAGTAGTTGACATTTGATATTGTAATATTTATAGATTGATCTGCAGTCTTCCTTCAAATTTCAGTAATTTCTTCTTCTCCTTTCGCTAATATTAACCTGGCTGAGAGATAAATTACATTTTTTTCCTACTTAGATTAAAATTCTACATAAAAATTTAAGTTAATTCATATTCTACATTTAGGCTACTTCAAAATTTAAATTTATTCGCCCCCTCTCAGATCGCCGTTACAAATCTGCATTTTGTGAATAATTTAACTTAGCTTCTAAAGATATTTTCATATGACTTTAGATATACCAGTCTCCTACCCCAGAAATGTTCAATTTATAACATTGATTTTCTTTTTTCTCCTTTCCAAAATGTTTCTTTATTTCAAAAAATAATTACACTACACCAATTGTGTCTTTCTATTTTTGGAGTCCTTCTCTGTCTTCAGGGTACTTCTACGAATTTGAAAACAATGTAACAATTTTATAATAATAAAAACCTAGGTAACAATTATTATTTAAATATTATTTAAAAATTGTATAAATTAGTCAATTAAAACTGTAATATCCTGTCTCTTCCTAGCTCCGTATGCCTAAAATCTATAAATTTTACGTGGTACATAAAATATTTCGGGAAACCATTGGCTAACTGTTCATTATTTTTATAACCACTGGTTAACTGTTCAGTATCTTTATGAGAGATAGTTGACCGTGGAAGACGTACGAGGAGAAGATGGTTGGGGGTGCGGTCAAAGAGAAACACAAATAAGTTGTTGTAACTTACTTTATTGTGCCAACGTTTCGGCTAGAGGTTCTAGCCATCTTCAGAGCTAAGAACGGAACAAGATAACAACCACAGTAAGTATAGAAAATAAAAAAGAAAGTATAAACAGAATAATGTTATTATGTTTATATTATGTTGTTATTATATTATGTTACATTTTATGTTATTCTGATTATACTTTCTTTTTCATTTTCTATACTTACTGTGGTTGTTATCTTGTTCTGTTCTTAGCCCTGAAGAAGGCTAGAAACTCTAGCCGAAACGTTGGCACAATAAAATAAGTTACAACAACTTATTTGTATTTCTCTTTGATCGCACCCCAACCATCTTCTCCTCGTTCAGTATCTTTATGACCCTTGGCTTACTGTTCTGTATCTTAAAAAATGAAGCCAAATTTATTTTTAATATAAATTTCGTATAAATCCTTGTTATGTCTGCATATTGCCGATCCTTTCACAATATCCCTTGGCGAATTAAAATTTGTAGATTTTAAACAATGATATACGCAGGATCGAAACTGTGGGGAGGGTGAGCTATGGTCGTTCAGTTTCAGACCAGTTATTATGGAAAAGGCGAGAAACTTATAAATAATTATAGTAATGCTTTATTAGTTATTGCAATTATTTATTTGAAAATATTAAATGTTATTAAATTGATAATTTTCTTTTTACTTCTAAGGCGGGGGAAAGCTGTCCTCTCTGCCCCTCGCTGGGTCTCCAATGCACAGAGAGCCAGGGAGTGATAGGATATTATTGTTAAAGAAGGTTGATTTTAAAATAATAGTTGTTAGATAGGTTTTTATTATTATATTATTGTTGAATTGTTTTTAAAATTTGTAAAAATACCCCTAGGACGGAAAAGGAAGCCGAAAAGACGTTGTTGTGTAAATATTTATTTATTTTTAATAAAGAAATATTTAAAAAGGAGAAAAAAGAAAATCACTAAATATTTAAGAACTTTCCCAACGTGAATATATGACTTTTGATGTCCTCAATTAGTTTATAAATGAAAAAATGTTTAAATTGTTATAGATTGATTGAAAAATAATAATAATAATATTCATACCGCACATTCGTTCCATTCGAGGAATATTACATAGCTGTGAAAGGAGGCGATGCAGAAGGGGAGGGAGAGGGGTTGTGTGAGAGATCAAGAGGAAATAATCTGCAAAGGGACTGGGCCCTTTGTGGCCCAAACCTTGTGGCGCCCGAACAGAATAAGGGGGGCAACATGGGGGCATTGAAAGGGGGCAACGGCATTGAAAGATGACCTCCAGGGAGATGGGCATCAGTCGATATGAGGAAGGTCTGCTTGTTCCTGACCTAGGAAACTCCAGAGGAAAAATATTAAAGCTTAAAGTTTGTTGATTTATTATTATTATTTATTTTGTAATTTTTTATATGCGTGCAAATTTTTAATCCATTAGGCAACCTACGTACAGGATTAATATGAATTCGTGAGCAGAGAAACCTTCCAATAGAGGTATTTATAATCTCTAGTTGAACACGTTAAAGTGTGTTCATTGGAAAGTGTTGTGATAAATGAAAATTGGATTAAAATAAGTGCCTAATTAAGTGAAAAGGTACTTTTTAAAAAAAATTATTTACTGATATTTACAATAGTACATAATAATACATCTGGCAAATTTGATGTGAGGTAATAATTGTATGATACATGCGTGTAGAGAAACTACCCTGTGGTAGCTCTTAAGAAACGGTAGCTCTCTAAATACATTTTTATATTAGAAAGTCTCGAGACCACCATCTTTTCGGGCACATAGATTATGACATTGGAATCAAGGATAGGATGATATAGGCGTTACAAACTAGTTTACCCATAATAGGTAATAGAGGCATAGGACGGTAGGAAGATGGGTATTCAGGTGGCTTTTGGAGTTTGGATATAATTTTCATGGGCCAGGAAAATATCTGAAACGGAGTACAGCATTATATATATAGCTGAGAAATAGGATGCCTTTTCGAGGAAGAAGTTTTAGGATGTGGGATGTTATTCACATGAGCTCATTATGATCCAGGAGCTTTCCGGATCGGTAATCTCTGAATGATAATGGATATTTCTGAAGGATGAAATGCTTAAGGTGTGAGGATCATTTGGGGCGGAATATTTTGTTCTCCTTCAATACATTCAAGGTGCATTGGGTTAAGGATATCAGAACGTGGAATAAAGGTTTTAAAAAAGTGTTGTGCGAATGTTCTTCGTCGTCCTCAGGTTGGGAATTCGGAGAGCAGTGGTTAGTTAAAACCTTAGAAATTCAGAAACTTTTAAGTATTCCATAATGGCTTGTCAGTAGTCAGTTAGTCAGTAAATTTTAAATTTTCTAATTTCAGCTTTTAGTTTGTTAGTCAATTTGGTGTAATACGTTTTGTCAGTTGGATCTCTGGTCCTATGCCACTTCGATCTTGCTTTGTGCTTTTCACTTATTAAGATACAAATTTTCTGTGGCAGGTTAGTTTGTTTATTGCTATTAATTGTCCTAGTCGAAGTTGTCATTTATATTTGTTCTCATTTATGCTGTGAGTATTTCTATAGCTCAGTCAATGCCTTGGAAAAGAAAGTACTTAAAAATTGATTAAGTACTTACCATGGGCACCACTAAAAACCGAAAACGAAATCAGAGCTTAATAAATGCTTACAGTTTATTTATCCTTGTTATTAAAATATATAAAGGAGCCCTTACACTTAGATCCTTTTAAGATCATCTAAGGACGTACTTTCTGTATAGAAAATACCAATTGCTCTTCTTGAGAGCGGACTAAGGCTAAGAGGATATAAGGTTTGAGGTCTAGGATCTGATCTTCAACATCATCAAGGATGTTTTCATCCCGCTTAGTCCTCCTTGGAATTCTTTCTGACTAAATCCATCTTATTTTTAATTCGCCCATTGATAAGAAGGCGTTATTATTATGAAATCCCAAAAGGTTTCCAACTTAATACAGTTCTCCTTTTGGTTTGGTTGGATTCCCAGGCTATTTGTGTAGGTATATTGAAGTTCATTTTTCGTAATTAAGGTACCGAAGTATCATAATTTTTTATTAAAATAAAGAAACTAAGATTGATTAGCTGGATTCTGGACAGGGCATTATCGATCTATTCTTCCCAATTGATAAAAAATCTATTAGCATTTTTTTTTCATTCAGAGAGAGATAGAGAGAGTGGGGGGGGAGAGAGAGAGGAGAGGGAGAGAGAGATTTTATTTCTCGATTAATTACAATTTCACAATAAGCCATGATGGTCTGAGACTACAGTGTCTCATTGAGCAATACAAATTATTCAGGTTGCTGGGTACAAAATATGTTTTATGGAAACAAATACAAGATATAAAAAATTTTTCAAACATATTAGCTTCTTTAAAATAACGAGTGGTAAAAAAGAAAAATAATAGGTTTATGAAATCAAAATGTATGCTTACCCTTATAATTTATTTATTTATATAAAGCTTATAAACTTATAAGTTTTATTTTAATTAATTCCAGTAAGCACATAAAAAGAAATATAATTAAATAATATGAAAACGTTGTAAATAATAAAAAATGTAGAATTAAAATAAAATAACAATAGAATAATATTGACACCAAAGAAATAGGTTAAAAAATAATAAATCAATTAAAAAGAGATAAAACATGTTTCAAATAAACAATCATTATTACAATAAATAAGTTGAAGATAAATATATAAATACGTTCTTTACTAATTTCCATGCAGGTGATAACGTATAATGCCCAGGAAGACCTATTAATAATATTTTTGGCCAAGATTTCAATATATAAGAAATATTATGTCAATTATTAGAGATAGTAGTCAATGAGAGTTGTCAATGGACCCTCAAGCAGACTGTGCATAACATTATATGGTTAGTAGTTGTACATAGTATGTCATAGTCTCTGTGTCTTCCGCCTAATATGAGTAAAGTACATCTCACACCACTGTTCGGTCATATTCTGTAATTATATAAGCCACTAATGATAACATATGGGTATACTTACACCAATTGATGCACATGCATTATATATGCATTTGTTTATGTTTCTAGAAGAAAAATTGCAAGTACTGCTTACACCATTAACTTAATAAGTGAACATAACTCGGGTTTTCCTCGGAGGAAATGGCTTGTTTTATATTTAATATTCTGGAGCTAATGAGAAGATACACGACGTAAAAAAAGAGAGTGGTAGAGAGAGAGGTAGGAGACCCCAATAAGGGTTTCTTTTCAACAGCACTTTGGGGGGTCTCTGTGCTAATAACTTAGAGTCCGCAGGGGAAAAAGAGAAGAAGGTTGCGCGATCCTCTGCTTAATAAGTAACTTTATGATATTCAAGTCTTTCGAAAGCTGTTTTATGTCTTCTCTTTATCAATTTTATTAATGTACTGAAAAGTTTATGAAATTTACATTCTATATTTGATCATTCTGAAAAAATACCAAAAAAAAAAACCGGTATTATAATAGACCAGTAAAATTAGAATATGTAAGGGCCGTGTTGTGTAACCAAGCTCATTTTTATCAACTGATTGCCACTCCAAACAAAATAACTATGTTAAAGTAATGAAGAGATATAATATAGGGATTGTAATTTTATATTAGGTTATGTTACAAAAAAAAAACTGGAAAATACATTATGTATTTAAGAATTTCTCAAGGTAATTCCTATACTAAACTACATTCCTATAAAAAGATCATTGATCGTATGAAGTAGATTGCAGGAATAAAGTCAGGGAGGCTGTCAATAAAGCTACAAAATAGAAGAAAACACTATTTTATGGTAACCAACTTTTTGCCTCACTTTGCAGGGCTTTTTCGGAGCTAAATGCAATCTATATACAAACGTAGCATTAACAAATATGAACAGTAAACGTAAACATACAAGATATTATATAAAGATTATGTATCTTATGCATTTATTTTTATCTTTATCTGCTGCATTTGCCTTTTATAATATTAGAAGTTTGATTATGTAGGTTTTTATATGATAAAAAAACCGACGGTTAGAGAATTTGTGGTGGGATACACACACCTTCCACCTCCCACCTTCCACACCTCCCACCTCTTTACCTTCCTGACCCTTCAGTACTATTAAATATATAGGACTAAGGAACAGATCTTTATCTTTTTCCTCTTATCTGTTATTATTATTTTGTATTATTATTTTTACTATCTTCTTCTTGATTGTTACCGTACTTTACCTATGCCAGATCTACTTTATCCATCTGTCATTCTATTATTTTTTCTATCAGATTTGTTACTCCTGACCACCAGTTTGGATTTAGAACATCCCATTGTCCCAATCGAGTGGTTGATGTCATATCTTCTCGATGTTGAACAAGCTTTTGATCGAACGCAGCATTCAGGTCTGCTCTATTAACTTCGTCAATTCCTACTCCCTACATATTTCCTTTTAATCTGCTCCTACCTCTCTGATAGAACCTTTAAAGTAAATCATAACCTACCTTATTCATCCCTTTTTTCTCAGTCCGCCGGTGTTCCTCAAGGTAGTATCTTAGGTCCCATTCTTTATACGGCTTATACAACTGACATCCCAACCCACCCTAACACAGTCCTAACAACACATGCTGATGACACATATATACTGTCTGTAAACAACGACCTTACTAATGCATCTAAACACTACAGACACACATAACATCCATAGAAGAATGGTGTCAAAACTGTAGAATCGAAATAAATACGCGTCTTTTCATTCCAAACTCCTTATCCATCATAACCTGTTAATTCTTAATCTGTTAATCCTTAACAATCCCTGATAATCCTCCCAGGCGCCTGAAAAGAAGATGGCCACGGGACCTTCTAATTTAAATTAATGCTTGAAGCACCACCAATGGATGGTTCTTTCCCAAGATTTTCAAATGTATATGAAACATACAACATATTTACTTATTGTATTTATTATTTGTACAGTTGTAATTCACATTAAATAAAAAAAATAATAAGTATGCAACACAATATTCTATCACTAACTACTGCTAATATTATTAATTAGTTCCCAATTTATCAATATTTATATTTTCTTAGGTAAATATGTCTGTCTCTCTCTTTTAATTTTTTTTTTTATAAATTTTTACTCCCTTTGTATATGTATTATAATTTTCTTGTCTATAGTTGAATATTTTGATTTCGTAATATATTTTTAAAAAAACTAGACTCACCCTATGCTAATACCAAAAACTCCAATTTATACAAACTTTCAGTTACAATGTTTTTCGATCGAATTTCTAACGCAAATATAATATTTCATATTTTCAAATATAATTTTTCGGTATGATGGTGCTTGAAATCAAGGTGTTCAAACAAACACTTCAGTTTTTTAAGTGACTAAAAATATGGTTTGAAAAATTTGACGAAATGAATTAAGCCCATACCTCTTGGGGTCTTAAAAGTGGAAACATATCCCACTCTCTTGATTAAAACTGAAATATAAACATCATTCTAAAAACACCAGGAAAACATCAAAGAATATATCAATAAAAAATATTTAGCCAAACGCCAATGCTTATATCCATAAATATTATGTTTTAAGTCACTTATAATACATACCAGCTATAATATATGTGAATTCATGTCCAAGAGAATGATCATGTGTATACTTACAACAATGTACATTGTTATGTTATAAAAAAAGGTATAGATATTTAAGATGTGTAATAAATATATGATTTAAAACATTCGTATGGAAATATACGAAATATTGTATGTTAGGTATCAATAAGAAATCTGATCTTAATAATACAGGTTAAATTAACTGGATATGTAGTCCAATTATCTAATGAGCTGAACTGAACAATACTTTCATAAGAACTTTCTTTTTATTTTATTTTAATTTATTAGTTGCAGTGTTTCGGGGTCATCTGTACTACAAAGTACCTTATAACGTTTATTTTCGTAGAGGGAAGTGGTTTTTAGTTATTAAATAAAATAATTTTACAAAATTTTGATTTCTTGTTGTTCCAACCAATTATTGATTAATGAAAAAATATATCTCTAGACCCATAAGACTTACAGATGTCTGCCAGCACTAAAATCATAGGTAATTTAACTTAGTATAAAGTAATTTATGATACGCATCTTTGTAATTTTTATGATATTCGCATATAAATGCTGCATATGAAATTTAGTCTGAACAACTATTAATTAATTTATTTTAGAAAATATCATGAAAATTACTACTCCTGAGAATATAAGTGTCATAAACTATTTTATAGTACATTAAACTATCTTTAATTTAAGTGCTGATAGGCATCCGTAGGACAAATGGTTTTTGAGATTTTGATTTCTTGAACTAAATTTACTAATTAATGATTTTTATGAGATTTTTTTTAAAGAAGGTGGCTTTTTAATTTAGAGAACTATTGGACGTATTATGGCTCATATTTTAGCAAATTTACTCTTCTTAAAATGTTCTCTTAGGTTTTCTAATGTTGTTGATAGAGTTAAAGATATAGAGCTCCGAATGAAAATTTTTTTTTTTTAAACATTTTAAAACAGCCACCATTTTTTATTCCCCCAATCTATACTTGGCAGACTGGTCAATTTTTACTAGTAATTATACATAAATTTCATTAAAGTAATTAAAACTTGTGGTGAAATAACTGCCCCCCCCCGGGGCTCTTTTTCTAGGAAGTGCCACTTTACAAAATTGATTAGTCCCATTTTTTTAATTTCCTCCTAAACAACTCTAAAGATTTTGTTTTAACTCGGTGTATCAATGTAAACTTACGCTTATGATTTAATTAAATCAATAAAGCCCTTTGATATCAACAGGTATTATTCCCTTGAAAATGATCTATCACAGCTTAAATGCCGATTTTTCAAAAATTTTAAAGCACCTTTAATTTTGTTAAAAAACAATACAAAAAAAACATTAGATTTGAACAGGAAAAGCCGACATCGTCCTATCTTTTGCGATTGCATTGTTTTTTTGTCTGCCATTTGTCACTGTTCTTTTGTTGAACTGATGAATTCTTGGGGAGGGGGGCAAAATTTATTTCCGTTATCCACACCTGGGCCCTTTTCATAATAAAGTACAAAATAATACAATTAGTCTCGTAGCTTTAACATAATAGAATTACCCTGACTTATGCTATGTATCGAGGCATTAGTCATTATTAAAACAACAATAGGTTGTTTATTAAGGTTTTTCGCCATCTCTCCCTATACCTGGTCAGGGTATCTTTCGTGGAACCTTTTACTGAGTCCCCGGATATGGACACATCTGTGTTAAGTTTGCCACATTACCTGAGTCCCCTGAGAAAATTAGATTTACTAACCTTTAAGTGTTACAACAAAAACGACAGGTTTTGACAGACAGGTGCAGTCCCTTCCTGGACATGTCAAAACTTCCTCACCCACCCTCGGGACTGGGGGGAAGGACGCCTACCTCGGAAGCGTTCTGTCACCTATGGCCAATGAGGAATGAGATTCAAAAATAAGGAAATGCCCCTAGACCAGGAAAAAAAAAACAGGGAAGAGAAAGACTTAGACGAGAGAGGACCAGGCTTCGACCAGACGAAGTCGTGAGAAGGGACACGAGACCTGGACATCCTTTATGAACGAGACGACACCTACGGAGCTACATCCCTCGGCATGAATCATTTAAATCAACAGCTATAAGTATAAATTAAACAATAAACAATAATGTAAGAATCATATTTTATGGCAACCATTTATTTGAATCATTACAATCATTTTAATCATAGCAATAAATTGTAAATAAATACTTAGTCTCTTTATGTAGTTTATATACTATTATATAACCCAATATATTACCCCTTATTATATTATATAATTAATAGTAACAACATTTTTTAAATATGCAGGTATTTAATAGGTAAACTAGTAAATACACAAAAAGCCTTTGGAAAAGAATCCAATCATAATAATATTTTTTTAGGACTCAATATATAATTAATTAATTAACTTATTTTTGGATAATTGCCTTCAGCGATTATTCTGGCATCCCGATTAAATCTAAAGGCAGTACATAGCATTAATCAAGTGGCATCCCTTGTGGGGACTTACTATCCAGTTAACCAATTAGTAGTAATTAATAAGTAATTCAGTTTATTGTTATTGAAACAAAAAGAGTGGTATTATAGTTGTGAAAATGATTCAGATAAATTGGTTTTAAGTCATAGAACTTTATTTTCATTTGAATAATAAATGTGCATGTAGTGGTGAATTTCTGGTATTCATTTTGTAATTTTGATTTTGTATTTTATTATGCGTCATAATAATAATGAATAAATGGGAATAATGGTTATAATAGTGAATAAATGGTAAAAATGAATAAAAGGGAGTAATGATGATAATGGTAATAATAATGAATAATTGATTATAAAAATAATGAATTGATAAGTTTAATGTGGGTCCACCCAATTTATTTTTAGTCTCTCGTAATGGGTCCAACTACCCGGTAAATATATATTTCGTTGGGATAAATTTTATTTCTGCGCTTTTTGATATAGAAATTATTCGCGATAGAAGGAAAAAAGTCGCCCACATCAAAAGAAATGTATGATTTTCTAATTCTTATGGAGAGGTTAGATAAAAGAATGAGCGAGGAAAGTAATAAAATAATTGATAGAATAGAGGAATTTGCGGGTAGGTTTTCTAATGGTATTGTCCAAAAAGAAGAAAATATCGCGGTAGTCATTCAAATTGATAAAAAAAAAACTGATGATATTGTCAACTATGAAATTGATGCGAATGAAAATTTACAAAAAGAATTTATTGAGTATGTAAGTGATGAAAAGAAAATCATAGAAATGAAAGAATGCGAAATAGATGGATCGGAATATTCGTGTTCTTAGGTATGAAGCATTAGATATTACCGAGGTCACAAACTATCCTGAAGAGCCCAGTAATTTTGAAATAATCATAGTCGAATTCCTAGAACATATGCTAGCCAGAATGGAGCTTATAGAGTGTAAATTAGAAGAGAATTCAGAAGAAGAAGAAATTAATTCAAAAGAAGATATCAATTTAGAAGCTGAAACGGGTATAATTCGAGCACCGGAATCCGAATATGAAACAGTTTTAGTCTCAGAAGTACGAGAAAGGCTCTTCGAAAAAGGAATGAATGTCATTCAACTTGAGGAAGCAAACAACATAGTAAGGGATGAAGAAAACTATATTGAAGATGAGATTGATCAAGAAGAGTCTGTCGGGGTTTTCTGGTCTTAGGCGGTTCTCCAGCCTGGTATCTACTTTACAGAAGGCCCACGACAAGGCGTATTCATTAATAGGTTAGAAAGGAAGGCCGTGCCAGGGGATGAGCCCTAGGCACTGACTAGGTGGAGGAGGTCTAGGCTAGAGAGTCTGAGGCAGAATAACAGTTCTAGTTGCCGAGATGAAGCGGGCGGACTAAGATTGCTTGAGAATAGGAGAGGAGAGAGGCCATCGTCTAAGGTGAGCGTATTAAAAACCAACTCTTGTGAGAATAGATTGGCAATGAACTTCTCTATCTCAGTAGAGTGTAAGCCACCAGTGCTATGACTAGACCCGGGAAAAGGCTTGATCTGATGGATCAATCCCGGTGGCAATTAAAGGCCTCATGTGATCGGTTATCACCGAGGATTCACTCTTTTAACTCTACTTGAGATAGTTCCGTAGGCTGTTTTTGCCCAATCTCTTTTTATTTTATAATTAACATTCTTACACATTGCATATTAACATATATACATTTGTACAAGATATCGTATTTTTACAATAATAACATTATATACAATTGCTTAGCTTCTGTGACGCTTGTAGTGTCCCCTGGCGGGTTACAGCGGCACTTCGTGCTCGAGTCCTATGAAGAGCCCCACCTAAAATTGACGGTTGCATATCCAGTCATGTTAAATGGAATTATAACACAGACACCATTAATGACGTATAAAGACAATTCACAAGAAAGAAATAAGGAAAAATCAAAACAACGAAAGAAGAGAATATTAAGGAAAAAATATAAGGAGTTTAGACAGTTTTTGTATACAAATCAACCAACCCTGGTTAATGCTCGTAATTATTTGCGGGGGAAGGTTAAGAAAAAATTCTAGGGGTCGTTAATGTTGGTTGAGAATTTGTATATAACCAGGAACATGTAAAATGGACTAAATATATTGGAAAATAATTACAGATCAACGGATAAGTCTAACAACCGTTTAATGTATTAGATATATATTACTTACATTTATAGTTAGGTATAATCAATTATAAAATAAGACAAAGTAAAAAATAGTTCTCCTATTTGAACATAATTTGATTTAGATTAATTTTTATTAATATATTCTTGTTTGAGAGTGGTTTAGTTTATTTAAAAACAAATTTTATTTTTTTTTGTCAACTTTATTCTTTTCAAAACCTTCCAACGTTTCGACCCTCAGGTCATTTTCAAGGATACCTACAACCAGTTTCTTTTAATTATTTTTATAACAATTTCATTTTTTCTTTACTTACATACTGATTTCTTTGGCCCTACCTTTATTTTGTTGTCATTTTCTCTTTTAAAATTCTTAAAAATGCCTCAGGGACTGAACCACCTCCATTCAGAAATTTTAAGCAGAATAAATATGTAATTATTGTATACAAAAAAGATGAAAAATAAAAAAAAAACTGTTCAAATCCTTAAATAGTACAAGTATATAAATGGAATAAATATACTATAACAAAAGTGTGAATAGAGAAGTAAATATGTTAAAAAATAAATTTAAAAAAGGGGGGGGTAAATGTATATTTGAGAGGAATACACATCAAATAGGAATAAATTAATTATAGATTTTAAATATATTAAAAAATGTTTGTGTTGTAAGCAGAAAAATTAGTAATAAATATTAATTAAATTATATTGAAAATGTAAATTAATGTTTTATGAAAAATGATGTTATATGATAAGGTGATAACAGAGTCCTAACCTGTTGAAGGTAGGTTCTGTTTTAAGGTTTGCAAATGTAAATGAAAGAAAGAAGTGGTAAGTACAATTTTTAAATTTGAGAAAGAATTATATAGAAGAAGTTTGTAAGTAGGAATCTATTTTTAAAAAAACAAAAAAAATTTATAATGTTATTATGATATTATTTTAATGATTAATTTATTTAGAGATGGGACAACGGCAATTAGCCGGCATTTTAAAGAATTTTAAAGGAAAAAATGACAAAAAAATAAAGGTAGGGCCAAAGAAATCAGTATGTGAGTGAAGGAAAAAATGAAATTGTTATAAAAATAATTAAAAGAAACTGGTTGTAGGTATCCTTGAAAATGATCGAAACGTTGGAAGGTTTTGAAAAGAATGCAGTTGAGAAAAAAGGATCAAATTTGTTTTCAAATAATTTGATTTATTAATTATTAAATATAAGTCGAAAAAATAATAAATAATACTCCCGTTTGAAGATAATTTGATTTATTAATTATTAAATATTTAAAAATATCTTTATTAGTTATAAAGTAATTAGGATGGTTAAAGGATACAACTAATATAGTAAACCTTAAAATTTTTAGAGCAGGAATTAATTTGAGTTTTGCCGGCAGGCGGGTTTAGTGGGGTCCATACGACTTCATCGTTTGGTTTGAATTCAGCTCACTCTATGACTAAATTTTAAGACACGTTTAAACATTAGAATTGATAATAAGAATTAAGGTAATGTGTTTTCGGATAAGGCATATGTTGAATTAAATTGTTCGGATCAATAATTATTAATATAATGATGTGTAGGGTGCGGTCAGCAAATATTCATAATAATAATAAGAATAGGGGGTATACCCCCATTCATTAGATTTTTACCAAAATGAATCGTAATCCAAAGAATAATTCATGAAAAATAATTCATTATAATTTTTATTATAATTATATTTAGAATTATTACCTTAATGTTGCTATGTATCGAGCTTTGGACATCCGGGATACTATTAAGGTGTTTCGTCATCTGCTCCTGATCAGGGTATCCTTCTGGGAAGCTTTTAGCATCCTCGGATGTGAAAACATCTGTATTAAGTTTGTCACATTACCAGAGGCCCCTGAGGAAATTAGATTGACAAACCTTTAAATATCGAAGCAGAAAATAGGTTAGGACGAGGGACCAGAATCAAATTAACCAGGCAGATCTTTTCTAGAGAAGCCAAATTTTTTGTTATTCATCCTCGGCCCTGAGGAGGGGGACGCCTGCCTCGGGTGTCTTCGGACATTACGACCAATGAGATAAGAGATTTCAAAATACGGTAACGCCCTAAAAGGAGTAGTGGGAGAAAAAGAGTAGGGTAACAAGGGCAGGAAAAGGATTCACTTCAGGACCAGACAAGAGAAGAAGATGACACTCTGCAGAAAGGGCTAGACGAGTGAGGACTGTCAGGAGGACAGTCAGCAGGATGCGCTTCGACCATACGAAGGCTAGGAGGCCTGTACATCCCTGATGAAACAGAAGACACCCACGGCACTACATCCCACGGCATCAGCAGCTATAAGTATAAACTAACTAATAAGCAATCATGTAATAATTTATATTTTATGGCAACCTTTATCTGAATCATTTGAATCATTTTAATCATAACAAATTGTAAATAAATA
>NW_027110638.1:215189-217264 GCF_000696795.3 Halyomorpha halys | reverse complement strand
TTATTATCAATATAACATTATTCTCAAATTCATCATTAAAATGAATCAAAAATAATAATAATAATTTTTCCTTAATTGTTATTTTAAGTCAGCAAATCAGCGGTTGCTGACCGCACCCCCCGGCAAACTTCTTCAAGAACTAATAATATAACTAAAATAAAAGCCAGATACTTAAAAGTCCACTGAATGCGAAATTAATGAATAACCATCTACATAGATGCTCTGAATTAACTTTAACTGATTAACTGCCAAAAAATATAATGTATAAGTTGTGACTAGTGTAAAACATGTTAATGAATTGTAATTAGTAAATAGGTAAATAATTCTAAATTGATATAGGTATATTCTAAAAATAATATTCCAATACTTTTTCCAAGAATTAATATTCTGACAGTTTTTATGTAATTAAGTTTTATGAGTCAAAGTAACATTACAATTAACTCCCTAGTTCACACAGATTGTCTATCGGCTTTATAGATTGTACAAGGTATTGGATCACGCAAACTATATATTGTATAATATATCTAAAAAATAATTTAAATTATCTAAGAAATCAGATAAATATGCAAATACAATGTAAAATATGTAAATAATTATAAATTTGTAAAAGGTCATCACTAAATGGTAAAATTAATGTTTATGATAGCATTATTTCCTAATAGGTTATTATACAGATCTTAGGTTCTGTTACTGGTACATTAAATCACGAGAAATTAACAGATACTATCGGTATAAGAGAATATTGATAAATCTTAACAACTATATAAATAACATAGTTGCAATATGAAAATATCAATATGTATCAATTCTAGGTTTAGTTTAATATACTATATCTAACTAGAGGTATCACATGATATCCATGGTACTGCGATATGGGCAGTCATAATAATAGTATTTTAGGACTCAATATATAATTAATTAATTAACTTATTTTTGGATAATTGCCTTCAGCTATTATCCTGGCATCCCGATTAAATCTCAAGGCAGTACATATCACTTAACTGTTTAACTCCTGTAATATCACTAATAGTCCTCCCTATTATGAAAAATATAAATATTAGTGTAATTACCACGTTGTTTCTATACTTGTACTATGAATCAATACTATTAGCTTTCATTATGAAACAGGGCCCTGGAGAAATCCTTAAATATGAATTTTCATAGCCACAGAAAAAAATCAATTTTTTATTCTTAATTTTAGTCCTCTTTGGGGGTCTAGATTTTTTTTTGGATAATAAAAAAAATGAAGACCATTTCAATGTTGAATGGTTGTTTCCTGCTATTTGAGAAATTTTTTTTTTAATTTTTCAATAATGTCTAC
The DNA here is from genome assembly GCF_000696795.3 of Halyomorpha halys. Lineage (NCBI taxonomy): Eukaryota > Metazoa > Arthropoda > Insecta > Hemiptera > Pentatomidae > Halyomorpha > Halyomorpha halys. Next base: position 215,943 of record NW_027110638.1, on the reverse strand, counting down.
ATTGACGTTTTTGAGTTTTTGATTATAGCTAATTGTATAATTGTACAATTTCAGTTTGTATTAATTAATCAACTATCATTTTCATTATATGCAGTCGTGTGATTTTAATTACTAATGGATGAATTGTATTTATAAATTACTCCCCCCCCCCAAAAAAAAAATAATGACATAATTTGCAATGTACATATGCCAAAGTACTAATTGATAGGCGATATTATACTACTGAATGAGTAATGACGTTTCAATTCAAGACAGGTATTTCGCTAATTTTATTATAATTAATTCAATAAAATCTCGCAACTATTTAAATTTCTTTACCGCAAGAGCAAAATAAATAAGAAACGATAAAAGCTCTCCCAAATACCGACGGAGGCAGACATTAATGAGAAAATCCCTTTAACGACTCTGGTCTGAAAGTAGCACCTCATTTCGCATCCCTTATTTCTTTAAAAGCACTTAAATGCTTTCAACGATTGTAAACTTTAAAATCCACGACTTCGCTATTGATGTTTGGAACTCTGATGTTTACTTTAGCATTTCCCTTAATAGATACTTATTTTTAAAAAAATAATTATGCAATCTTAAAGCGGCTAACTGTCTCCATTTAAATTAATTAAGGAAGTACTTTTACTAGAACAACAGTTGTGCAAGGAGGTGATTAGGTCTGAACCACGCTCGACCGTCATATTATTACCTATTTAAGGGTACCCTCTTTACCTCATGGGTGAACCTGGAGAGTGTTGTTATATAATAA
>NW_027110638.1:213801-215094 GCF_000696795.3 Halyomorpha halys | reverse complement strand
TTCTGGCAATGGTCAGATTCTCCACTCAAGTTGAGTGTTTGCGGCTTTAGCGCACTTGCTCAGCCTCCACTGGCTCATTACCAGTGATGCGGCGAAAGTATATATATATATATATATATACAAGATTTTTAAATACAAATGTTCTAAAAAACGTTTCGGCCCTTTGGTCATTATCAAGGGGAAAACCTCAATTATTGACAATTATTTGTCAAAGTCACAATTAATTTTTTTTTAAATGTCCTTCATTTACAGGCTAATTACCAATGGCAAATTTTGATATGCTTTGAAAAAAGGATAACATTTTTTTTTTAAGAATAGTTGTATGTTTTTATTGTATGACATGGGGAATTAGCCTGAGAATAAATGATTTTTTTTAAATGAATTATGACAAGTTATAATAATTCTCCTAAACGTTGGAGGATGAAAATAAATTGTTGGTAGTAAAGTGAACCATTGTAGTTGGAATAACATATTATTATTGTTGTTAGAGACTCATATAATATAATAGATCCAGGGAGAGAAAGAAAAATATTAGGATTTCTGCTGAACAAAATGATATCAACATTATGGTATCCACTGCGAGTTAGAAACTATCCAAGGTTTAAAATAATATTTCTTGCTCAATAAAAACATTATAAAGTTCCCGGTAGTCAATGAAATCTTTTTAAAATAAAAATAAAGAAATTAATTTTAAGTAATTGTTAAATTTATATTAAAGATTGTTCCAAAACAACAGGGGGCCTCGCGCTTTCAAGATCAACAGTTGCAGAAAGGAAACTAGAATTATAAAACAACAATGTTTCTCTGCATGTCAGCATCTCAAGTTTTGACTTAGCCTTAATATATTAACATAATAGTAATTTTTTAAATAATTTATTTATTGTTATTTACAACTGTATAAACTATATATACAACAAGTAAATTTGCTATAGACGACATAGTGACATAATAAAAACATGTGGAGAATCTACATTGATAGAACTCCAATAACATTTCTAGAGGAGAAGATCTCGAGGCCATCTTCATTTCAGACGCCTAGGAGTATTATTAGGTAATGAAGGAGAAGCCAGGTTAGAAACAAGTGGATTTGGGTGGTCGGGAAGTTTATCCTGGAAGGATTGGTATCTGGTTTTGGCCAAATCGGCAACATATGGGACATTAAGGTCATGATGGATGACTTTGTTTGTGACAAAGTAAGGTGCGTTAAGGATTTTACGAAGGATTTTGGACTGTAAGGATTGGATTCTGGAGGAATTTGATGGTTTAGTAGAGCCCCAAAGCTCAACTCCGTAT
>NW_027110638.1:210596-213751 GCF_000696795.3 Halyomorpha halys | reverse complement strand
GATGGTTTAGTAGAGCCCCAAAGCTCAACTCCGTATGTCCAGATAGGCCTTATAATAGTCATGTAGATCAGTCTTTTGTAATGGATTGGAAGTTTGGACCGTTTGTCTAGTAAATGTTGTAATAGTCGGAATCGACGAGCAGTTTCCTGTCTTTTCAGTCTTGTATAAAGATTCCATTGGATTCCAGGAGGATTGTATAAGGATGACTTGATTCGTGACAAAGTAAGGAGCATAAAGGATTTTACGAAGGATTAATAGATGATACAAGAATGATACAAAAATACAAAAAATAATGATACAAGAAATAAAGAAAAGGATCCAAATAAAACAGCACTAGTACAGCATACAGCCAATAATCAACTTAATTTTGATTTTGATAACACCATAATTTTACATAAAGAAAACAATTTGTTCAAAAGAAAAATACTTGAGTCAATTTATATATCAGAGCAGATCAATTACACAGTTAATTTAAAAACCGATACTAAGAATTTAAACCAACATTATGCAGAGGTTTTAAGCAAAATAAATTTATAAAAGTAAATGGAGAAATTTGTTACTATTTACTATTAAATGTAATAATGGAATTGTGAGAATTTGAATAAATACCAAATTGAGACAAAAATGCAATTTAAAATAAAATAAATTAATTTCAAAACAAGGCTGACCTGAGTGAGTGGGAGGTTATAAATGGTTTGTTATATGGTAGTGTATTAATTGTTGATAATCTTATATAGGAAAATTAAATATTAATGATTTTAAAATTTAAAAAAATAGGTAACTAGACTTAAGCTTAGTAAGCTTATTAATAATAAATATGACTCTAATAATTGACTGTTTGAATAGGCTTTTAACGTATAATAAAGAAAATGACCTGGGCAGAATAGCCTCCAAAAGGAACTTTAAATTAATGTGAGGAAGAAATTATATTGAAGGTATGTTATATTATATAGTGAATAATGTTGTTGTTGTAAGTGTTAAAAATGAAGATATAATATAAGCTGTTAAATATTTAGATGTCCTTGAGGATGGATAGAATGGCCGAAACGTTGGGCTGGTGAAAAATAAAGTGTTGAGACAAAAATGGATACGAATTTTTGATTTATTTAATAAGTAAATTTATGTTTTAAATGTTAAAGTTCTCCTAATTACTTTTTTATTTTTGATTGCATTCCTGCCTCCCTGTGTCCTCTGAGGAAAAGCTCCTCATACACAGGTCTGACAAAGAACCCACAAAACAGGGACTAAGATCCTTTAATTCCTGTTGACCTCCTTGTCCGCCTTTGACAGGACGCACCACACAGCAGACTTCTCAGCCCAAGAGAGCAGGATAATTTACTTTGAGCGGAAAGTCACTGCCGTCGGAAAGATAAAAACTTTTGTTTCGCTTCGGACAGATTATATTCTCTGTATACTCTTTGGCACTTATGTGAGTTTTGAACAAAAAATAAGGTCCTTCTCATGTTATAACGGTTTTATATGTTTATACCTGTCATTTCAAACTATTTAACACACCACAGAACACCTCTCGAGACATTTTCATAAGTTGGCCGTTATATTCACTGATTATCATCTTTATTGAGCAATGTGAATAAAGATAAAACACAGTTACAAAAAAAATAAATGACTTAAAACTACAGTAACTAGTTAATGATTGAGAAAAAATATATAACAATTTCAAATAAATAAACAAGAATAGCTTCACTGCTGCGACCGTTACTGACAAATATCACTCCGTATCTGACAGTGATACATACCTGCATTGACAGTATACGTTTCCATGTCGGCAAACTTCGTACAGTTTACACCATCGGAGAGGCTTCGACAGTTGCTATATGATGCTAAGTCTGATGTTTCATCGAGTAAACTGGATTATTATGAACTTATAATTATGGACAGATGTAATAACGGTAAAATGGTCCTTGAACAGAAAAGCAAAACGGATGTTCAACTCCTGGGAGAAAAAAGTATTAGGAATGATGTGTGGGGGAGACTCAGAGAATGGGATTTGGAGAAGAAGAAGGAATGAGGAGTTAATGGAACTGTGTAGGTCCAACGTCGTGGCGATAGTGAACAGAGCTGGAATAAGAAGAATGGGGCATGTAGAGAGGATGCCCGATCAAAGGATATCCAAGAAGATGTTATATGGGAAACTGGATGGAAAAGAAAAAAGAGGACATTCAGATTGGACAATGAAGAAGGATCTAAGATGGAGAATGAGGACAAGAGATCATAGAGATTGGTTCGTTGTGGTGGAGAAGGCCAGGTTTCTTGTAGAGCTAAAACATAATAATAAGACTGTGGTATACACTGTATGATAGTTACCGTCATGGCGGTAACTATCATACAGTGTATACTACAGTGATACCCAGTGAACTACAATGTATTATTATTTCTTTAGAAATATAAACGCAAGCTTAAATTTATTCAAAAAAACAATTTTTTGTTAAAGGTTGTTTAATAAATTTTATGGAATAATTAAAAAAAATAACTTTTTAAGTATTTTAAGTATCTTAAAATGTATCATTAATTTATTTTTAATCTCTTGAGCAAGCCAGCCAGTGAAGCAGTAAGTTACCTTGGAGTAGATCTCGATGGGCGCTTTACTTGGAGTCACCCTATCAATTTTAATTTAACCAAAACCTAGCAAGATTCTCATTTACAAAACAATTCTAAGACCCATTACTGATGCACAATTGTGAAGTGCTGGGATCAGCATACTGTGCGAAAAGAAAACAAACTCCGAAACGAGAGCATAAGAATCGCATTAAATTGTTGCTAGTTTATAGGAAATAGTAAATTACTTTGTGGACTACAAGTGGAATCCGATAGATGTTATCAAAGAACGATTTGTCTAGTTTCACTTATAGTTGAACGTGCAGTGGCAAACAACATAGGCAACTTCATCTCGAAGATTAAAGACTGATACAAGAAAACCTGCAATAAACCCTATATTTATTTATTTTTATTATTATTTCATATTTTATATTCCCTAATTATTTTTTTAATGTAATTCAATTTCTACCTTTCCAACCATCCTAATCCTTTGGTTCAAACCTTATCTAGTTCCACCCTTCCCTACAGCCCACCTACAAGATTGAAATGGCAGTGGCCAAGAGACTTATTAAAATAAAAATGGACAATTGGAGTTCTGG
>NW_027110638.1:202124-204091 GCF_000696795.3 Halyomorpha halys | reverse complement strand
TATCGACTAAAAAATTATGAACTTTAGCCCGTAACAGACGGAGAAATTCCAAAAAAGAAAATATATATTACCTACTTATTATTGCAAAGAAATAGGTGTATCGTCATGAGGAAAACAAGCAATTTAAAAATAAAAAAAAAAATACACGAAAAACCTAAAGAGTTGAAAAATGAAAACAATAGCCTGATGAGAGAAACAATGGACGTTAACAAGGATAAAGGATTTAAATTAATACAACAAAAGATTGAAAGGAGCTCCGATTATCGTGGCTTTGATCATCCTTTGTTTCTGTTTGTTTGTTTTTTTCTTAATTCTGAGAAAGATGTCTCTGTTCAATCTTGTGCCTGTATAATGTTTAAAATTTTACATTTAATTTTTATGATGCAATTATTTTTTCTTTATGTTTCTTTTCTTTTATTCAACCTGGCCTGTGTACTTTATATCAATTTTACAGTATTGATACAACCTCGAATCTACTATCCTCTTTTACAATAGTACTACTTACAAAGAAATAAAAATCATTAAAATAAAACGATTTCAAATACAATATGCATTGAGCCTAATACAGAAGTCATCATGTTGTGTCATGATGATTGATATACTGAAATTACTATACCAGCGATTATAATGGAAAATTATATTTTTTCAGAAGTGCAGAAAATTAAATAAAAATTAAACATCCTCTTCAATTTAAAAAATATTAATTCAATTTATAGCATTGTTTTCATTACATGAAATATAAGATATTTTTATAGACTTATTAATATAGAAGAAATTTGAAAGTTAACTTTAAATGGACTGCTATACAAGATTCGTAAATTCCTACCCCTTACATATTATCTCATTGTCCGTTCTTATCTCTCAGACAGGTTATTTCAAGTAAATCACAACAGCACTTATTCATCCCTATTTCCTCAGTCTGCTGGTGTGCCTCAGGGTAGTATCCTTGGTCCTATCCTTTATACCGTTTTTACAGCTGACATCTCAACCCATCCTAACACTATTCTCACCACGTATGCCAATGATACATGCCTATTTTCAGTGAATAATGATCCTTCCATTGTATCCCAATCCCACATCACCACCGTTGAAGAAGAATGGTGCTAAAACTGGAGGATTAAAATAAATTCCAATAAATCCGACTAAATCACATTTACCCTTCGTCGTAAACCTTCGTCTTGCCTCACAATATCTTTTAATAATATCCCACTTGTTCCTGTTGAATAGATCCGTTACTTAGGACTAAATCTGGACAAACGACTGACATGGAATCCTCATACAAGACTGAAAAGACAGGAAACTGCTCGTCGATTCCGACTATTACAGCATTTACTAGACAAACGGTCCAAACTTAATATTCACCGCATTTTCATTTTCTAAACCTTGGAATTTGAGAGTGCATTTGTGTTGGAAGGCTATGTAAATCTTCTCAGACCAAAATACGATTTTTAATTAATATTCGTATTTCAGTTTGAAGAGGTATTTGGAGGATTTGTTTAACACAATATATTTAAAATTTGAGCATACAATCCCTTTTTCATTTAGCATCCTCTGTTGGCGATAAGAAAAGCAAATTTTTTAAAAATTTATTTAATGTAATTTACAACTGTACAAAATAATACAATAAGTAAAAAATTCATATTGATATTCGAATATCATGAAAACTACTACCCCTATGAAGATATGTGTAATTAACTATTTTATAATATATTTAGCTAGCCTTAATTAGACTGTTAGTAGACATTTTTATGTCAAAGAATTTAGTGAAATATAGTTTTCTCAAAATAAATTCACCAACTACTGATTATCCAGTGCATCTTTTATCAAATGTTGGTTTTTAAAAAGCTATATCTCGAGAACTATTGGACGTAAATAGTTCAATTAGGGCTAATATTTCAGCAAATCTTCTTTAAATAACGTCCTTTTAGATTTTCTAGTATTGTTGGTAGTTTTTAAGATATAGAGCT
>NW_027110638.1:198056-202002 GCF_000696795.3 Halyomorpha halys | reverse complement strand
TGCGCTGGGATCTTTTGAGCTCTGCTCTACCCCTCACACGTGGGGGATAGAGTGGGCTCAGGGATCCTCAGGTCGATTGTGTAAATAGTGTATATTAGAGGGCAAATGTGACTAGAGATTATATTATGTTATTTTATTTATTTTTCATACACATAGTTTATTTATTCTTCTGTTTGTATATATTTTAAGAGAGATTTTTTTTTCATTTATTTATTTATTTTATTTTATTTTAGTATGTATGAGATCATTCATCACTATTACCCATTGCCCACAAGTGTGTGGTAGATTGTAATATCTATCAATAAATAAGAAGTATTAAAAAAAAAAAATTTCTGGAGAGTGGCGTGGTTGAGTAGTGTTCAGGCAATGTGCTAATCACTTTAGGGACTTAGGTTCGAATCCAGCTGTGACATATAATTATTTATTCTGTCCTAATTTGTGACCATGAGTCAGCCCTGTGGGTTCGGAAACCTTCTGGGGTCCATCCAGATACATAAAGTGTTTAATATTAATTGGGAAAATATCTGACGGTCGAGCGTGATTATAACCAAATCACCTCCTTGCACAACCGTTAGGCTAGTAAAAGTACTTTCTTACAAAGTAATGCGCCTCACATTCGATATTTATTCTGTTTTTTTAAAGCCAATTCTTTACCTTATTAATTCTATAAATATCATTGGTGTTTATTTGCTATTGACTTTTTAAATCTTTAAATTACTTAAATATTATTTTTTGTAATGTATAATTATTATTTATAAATTTACAAATATTAACTGTGTCTTTTTCAATGAGACTATTCTCCTACTATAAATTGTTAAAAAATAAATAAATTGTGATAATCAATACTACTTGGACTTAACCTTGGTCAAGTACCGAAAAGTAGGGCGAAACGTTACCAAGATCTTGGTAATACAAGCAAAATCGCTTGGATAACTTTCATCTAAATTAGACTGTTACAGATATTTACTATTGTTTCCAAAATTTTAGAATCTAAATTTTTAAATTGGAATGATGTTTTTTGGAAACATGCACTGTAGTTTAGCGCATATTTATCAATGACTGAATGAAATAATAGTTATAGCAATGTTTTTGTCACTCAATACTATTCATGAAATGGAGGAATATCTTTCCACAAGATTCCTTTCTGAAGTTGCCCAAAACAATACAGAAAGTTGAAAGGGACAGAGGAAAGAACATTAGTGCTCTTCGAAAATGTGAAATTCTCTCATAGAACTCCCTCCGAGATGGGCTTCATCTGAGGAGAAATTACCGCCAGGGGTAACGTTAGTAAGAACTTGTTCCAGCCACTCTGTTCTCCAGCTCTGTTCTCCAGAATAAGGAAATATCTTTATAGGCTCATAGCGGGGCAATTTCCAGAAATATCATAGCAGAATATTTAATATCTTACATCGAAGGCCAAATTGAATTTGAGCAATACCGGTTAATATCCTAAACATAATACATATATCAGGGGTATTCATGATGTTCAAGTTTTATCATGCTAAATGTTATAAGTATAGGATTGCGAGCAGCCTAATTCAAAGTCCATATTAAATGTTGTGTTAGAGATGAGTTGCTTGCAGATTCTCTTAACAACTTGTTTTGTGACCTTATAATCTTTAGAAGGTAAACAAATCTCCAACAACTTCGTCATATCGCGACAGTTTCGTCTCCCGTTTTCCTCCCCATTACTTTATTATTATTTTCACCACTTTATTAGAGTTTAAAAACGTCTAAAAACAAAAGCAACACAAAATAAATACGACCTGCGAGCAACAAACCCATCAAACGACAGCAGACAAGGTGTTGAGCTCAGCTAGTGTTACATGACGGCATTCTCCGTTTAAATGACCTATTACACACTTCATTGGTTGCTAGGTAGATTCTAGGTTACAGGGTTAGTCGCGAGTTAGACTTTTTTTCACACTTCTTATTTAAAGGTCATGGACGTATTTTTTAAAATATAAAATTTTGATTTAGATTAGATTTATTTAAGCATAGCGTAAAAAAATATTAAAATTAATTTTGATATAAGAGCAAACCAGTTTTTAAAAATTAAAAAAACAAACATAATTATTTATTTTATTTTATTTATTTATTGATATTTATTTACAACTGTATAAAACAAATACAACCAGTAAATTTGATCATAATGACATAATGATATGATACAGGATGTAGAGAAACTTCCCAGTAGTAGAACTCTAAAAACAGTTTACAATATAAGGTCACGAGGCCATTTTCTTTTCAGGCGCCTTGGAGGATTGGAAGGAATGGAAGAGGAACCAAGGTTAGAAACGAGTGGGTTTGGGTGGTTAGGGAGTTTATTATGGAAGGAATTATATCGGGTTTGGGCTAGATCGGTTACATAAGGAACATTTAGGTCTAAATGTATGGTTTTATTAGTAACAAAATAAGGAGCATTGAGGATTTTATGAAGGATTTTGGATTGTAAAGATTGGATACGAGAGGAATTCGAAGGTTTAACGGAGCCCCAAAGCTCAACTCCGTATGTCCAGATGGGCCTTATTATTGTCATGTAGATCAGTCTTTTGTAATGAGTTGGAAGTTTAGACTAACATAATTATAAAATAGTAATAAACATAACATAATATTTTAGACAGAAAAATTATAAAAAAGAATCAAAATACCAATATATCATATTATAAGAACATAACACTAATCTTGAAAAAAAAAAAAAATGCTCAGTCTGAAATCTCTAGACACAACTGGTGCAAGCCAACACCGTATGACTTGGGTATATCGATCTTTTACCCTGGTGGTAATTCTTTTTTTTTTCAGAATGCCAGAATATAATCCAGAAATTTATACATACATTTATAGTATCGAAATACAATTCATAGTAAATAATACGTAACTAATGAAGTTCCTGTCTCTTCAAGTCTACGTTTCCCTAGTTCTGCTAATGTTCTCCTTCAAGGAAAAAATATTTTTATGTATTAAATACACTTGTTACACGTGAGAAAAGTCCTTACAACTTGAATATTTTTATAGCAGCCTTAGTCGCGCGTGAGATAATGTCAGAATATATTGTCAGGGAAAGAGGGCTGGACGCTCTGGACCCAGAGCTGCTAGAGTGCTGGGGGGGGGCGAGGTATAGGAGGAAGAGACTGCGAACTACAGAATCCAAGAAGATGGAAACCACAGTCTACTCTAGTAGTTTTCAGACCCGAAAAACAATTAACGTGAGAGAAATTCTCACGCAGCTACCATTAACATGTTGAAAGAACCTCAACCATTTTAAATGTTATATCGTCATAACATACTAAAATAAGGAAATATTTTTCCATTTACAGACTTTAACGTGTTAAACTAAAGATCATGACTACGGCTAAAATCGGGGACAATCTGAACTTTTTTCTGTTTTGAGGTTTGTTTATTGTATTAACTTTTAATGATAAAATAATTCAAATATACTAAATGTCCTTAAAAAACCTTTTATCAATTTAAGTAAGGATACTACTCTCGAAGTCCTTGTCTACAATAATGAGAAAGCAATTGTTTTATTATTATTGAGTTAGTTTTATTGGTATTTACAAGGTCCATCTCAAAAAAATATATATAAAAATTAGAAACATAAAATTAAGTATTTTCTTTTCTATTTTTTTTTTTTTTACGACTTCAATTAGTCGGTCTATAAAATGAAGCTATACAATCTAAAACTTATTGTAAAAAATAAATCTAATAGTTTAATCAAGAAAAATACTACTAATAACTCTAAAACATTTATAGTCTCCAAGTAAAATCCGCATAATGGACTATTACAAGATAACATGGACATAAGATAGCATTAATATGGGTTATTTATTTATAACATATATTATTAAAATATAATATGATGTATATAAGCTTTATTAATAAAACCTTTAATACCACTTTTAAAGGTATAAAAATCAGAAATTTTTTGAACTCATTCCTCAAATTA